>NW_023623499.1:0-4352 GCF_014905685.2 Nematolebias whitei | reverse complement strand
CATTCTGAGTTTGTGTGTGGGATCCTCTGCCATCAGATCCGTGACAGATTGATCTGGCCAAATTATGGATCCTACACCGGGCTCAGAATGGCGCTCTGGTGTGGAAGGTGCCATCAATAAGTTAGAGTCCGGCATGAACGAAATCATAAACATGATTAAGACTCTTACTCCTCACTCTGATCCTCAGGACTCAAGTCATGTCGGCAGTCATGCACATACTGGAACCACGAGCAAACCTCTCCGGGAACCACGTTTGACACCACCAGAACTGTTTTCAGGGGCACCGGACCAGTGCCGACCATTCTTAACGCAATGTGAAATTAATTTTCAGCTCCAGCCCTCAGCCTTCCCCTCTGAACGTGCGAAGGTGGCGTATACCGTGTCCCTCCTGTCTGGAAAGGCTAAGTCTTGGGGAACATCTGAATGGCAAAAAGACTCAAGGTACTGCTACTCTTTTCTTGAATTCTCTAAAGAGCTGTGTAGAGTTTTTGACCCCATCCTCCCAGAAAGAGAGGCTGCTCGTAGACTGTTTACATTGAAGCAAGGTAAACGAAGAGTTACTGAGTATATTATTGATTTTCACGCTACGGCTGCTAGTAGCAAATGGAATGAAGAGGCTTTAACTGATTCTTTTTACCGAGGACTTAATGAGGAGATCAAGGACTACCTGGCAACCAAGCGATACCCAGACTCACTGAAGGACTTGGAGGATTTGGCGACAAGGGTGGATCTGCGCTTGATGGAGAGGTCTCGGGAACGAGCTGAAAGGGTCAGCAGAACTTCAAGACCCCTCGAGGAACCAAGAGAGGTGCCCAGACGACTTACCCTGGGACCTCCCTCTCCACCACATCCACCAGAAACATCACAAGAGGAGCCCATGCAGATTGGACGCAGCCGCCTCACCCCAGAGGAACGGGAGAGGAGACGTCGACATCGGTTGTGTTTCTACTGTGGCCAAAATACTCACAACATCTCCAACTGTCCGTTAAAAGACCAGACTCAGCAGAGAAGAGGAGGCTCCTGCTGAGTCAGACCCAGAACCTTGTAATCTCCTCACCCTTCACTTTTCCTGTTGAGCTGTCCGCTCCTGGTAAGACCTGCACCTCCACAAAAGTACTCATCGACTCAGGGGCTGATTCTGAGTTCATGAACCTTCAATTTGCCCGAGAGCTAGGAATAAAACTGTTAAAATCCCCCAGACCTCTGTCCATTGTTGCCTTAGATGGTCACCCTCTTCACGACTCTTCATTAATTTCTGAACCTGTGACATTAATCATAGGAGGTAATCACAAGGAGACTTTACAGTTTTTTATTATCAAATCTCCACATTCTCCTGTTGTCCTAGGGGCCACATGGCTTTCAAAACATAACCCACACATCAACTGGCAACAGAAGGAGATCGTGGGGTGGTCTGATAACTGCTTAGCATCTTGTCTTTTCGATGCGGTTATTCCCTCTGTGCCCAGGGACAATATTGAAGAGACCTACCCAGACCTTTCTAAGGTTCCCAAAGAATACCATGACCTAAAGGAGGTTTTTAATAAAGTCAAGGCCACCTCGTTACCACCCCACAGGTCTTACGACTGCCCTATTGACTTGGCCCCTGGGTCTACTCCCCCTAAAGGGGCCCTGTACGCCTTATCTACTCCTGAACAAGAAGCCATGCAGGAGTACATCAAGACCTCACTTCAAGCTGGCATCATCAGACCCTCTACCTCCCCAGCAGGAGCTGGGTTCTTCTTTGTGGGGAAAAAGGACGGATCCTTAAGACCCTGCATAGACTATAGAGGGTTAAACAAGATAACCATAAAGAACAAATACCCTCTCCCTTTAATGTCATCCGCCTTTGACCTCATCCAAGGCGCTTCCGTCTTCACCAAACTTGACCTCCGTAATGCGTATCATGTGATACGCATCCGTGAGGGAGATGAGTGGAAGACGGCCTTCAACGCACCCAATGGTCACTACGAATATTTGGTCATGCCCTTTGGTTTGACCAACGCCCCAGCAGTGTTCCAGTCTCTGGTCAATGATGTCCTAAGGGACATGGTCAATCAGTTTGTTTTTGTTTACCTTGACGATATTTTAATTTTTTCCAAAGACTTAACATCACACAAAAAACACGTCAGATCTGTTCTCACCCGGTTACTACAAAATAACCTATTTGTCAAAGCTGAGAAATGCGATTTCCACCAGTCATCCACATCCTTTCTCGGTTTTAAGATTTCACCAAACTTGGTTGAAATGAGTCACGATAAGGTGTCTGTGGTACTAGATTGGCCAGTACCCAAGGATCGGAAACAGCTACAGAGATTCTTGGGGTTTGCCAACTTTTATCGTAGATTCATTAAAGACTATAGCCTCATTGCTAACCCCCTCCATGTTCTCACCTCCTCTAAAAAGAGGTTCCTATGGACTGAGGCAGCTAATGCAGCCTTTAATAAATTAAAGACTCTGTTTTCTACTGCCCCTGTTCTCCATACCCCCAACCCCGAGGTACCATTTATCTTAGAAGTAGACGCGTCTAGTGTGGGTGTGGGGGCAGTTCTCAGCCAACAAAACGAGGAAGGAATTATTCACCCCTGTGCTTTCTTCTCTAGAAGCCTATCACCAGCTGAACGGAACTACGACGTCGGGGAACGTGAACTGCTCGCTGTTAAGCTGGCGCTGGAGGAGTGGAGGCACTGGTTGGAGGGCGCCCAGTTCCAATTCCAGGTTTGGACCGACCATAAAAATCTCGAGTACCTTAAGTCGGCCAAACGCCTCAACCCTCGACAAGCCAGGTGGGCACTTTTCTTTTCTCGTTTCAACTTTGCACTCACCTATAGACCCGGTCACAAGAACACCAAACCTGATGCCCTCTCTCGTATCATGGAGGAGGATTCTTGTTCCTCGCCCCCTCCCACCGGGGAGTTTATCCTCCCGAACTCTGCCCGCCTGGCTGTCACTCAATTGGAACTGGACCTGCGACAGGCCAACCAGTTGCACCCTCCTCCAACCAACTGTCCCCCTGACCGATTATTTGTACCCCCTGATTTTATTCAAGAAGTCCTCAAGTTTTGCCACAGCTCCCGCCTAGTTTGTCACCCTGGTTTTTCTAAGACTGTCTCTTTAGTTCGCGCATAGTTCTGGTGGCCCACGCTAAACTAGGACGTGCGCTCTTTTGTTTTATCCTGCCCTGCCTGTTCCCAAGCAAAATCCTCACGTCGTCCCCCTTCTGGTCTCCTCCGTCCCCTTCCTATCCCGTCACGCCCATGGTCCCACATCAGCCTTGATTTCATCACTGGTCTTCCCTCCTCTGCTGGCAATACCGTCATTCTGACGGTCGTTGACCGGTTCTCCAAAATGGTCCACCTGGTCCCCCTTCCCAAGCTCCCCTCAGCCAAGGTCCTGGCTGAGATCATGTCACGTGAGGTTTTTCGCCTGCACGGTCTGCCAACGGATATCGTTTCTGACAGAGGACCTCAGTTTATCTCTAAATTCTGGAGAGAGTTTTGCGGCCTCCTGGGGGTCTCCATTAGCCTCTCCTCTGGCTTTCATCCCCAGACGGATGGCCAGACGGAGAGGGCGAACCAGGAGGTCGAGGCCAAGCTGAGGATCCTCTGTCAGAAGGATCCCAGCCAGTGGTCCCCCAACCTGTCCTGGGTCGAACACGGCCTCAACACCGTCCCTTCATCTGCTACCGGTCTGTCCCTGTTTTATACTGTTTTTGGTTTTCAGCCCCCTCTTATCACCCTCCAGGAACGTGAAGCCCAAGTACCCTCTGCTCACCAGTCAGCCTTACGCTGCCAACGCATTTGGCGGAGAGCCAGACGAGCCCTCCTGGAGACCTCCGCAGCCTACGTTAAAGGGGCTAACCGGCGGAGGTCTCAACAACCCACTTATCAGGAGGGTCAAAAGGTATGGCTCTCCACCAAAGACCTCCCATTAAAAGTAGACTCACGCAAACTTGCTCGCCGTTTTATTGGCCCTTTCCCCATATCCAAAGTCATCAACCCAGTTTCTGTCCGCCTATCTCTACCCAAGTCCATGAGAATCCACCCATCTTTCCACGTATCCAAGATCAAGCCCTTCTTGCCCTCCCGTTTTCACCCCGCCCCAGAAACCCCCCCACCCGCCCGGATCATCGATAGGGCACCCGCCTACACCGTACGTCGACTCCTCCGTTCCAGGAGATGGGGCAGAGGAGTCCACTATCTGGTCGACTGGGAGGGATACGGCCCAGAAGAACGCTCTTGGATCCCCTCCCGTCACATAATCGACAAGTCCCTCATCAAAGACTTCCATCGTCTCTACCCGGACCAACCTCGGGGCGCGTCAGGTGCCGCGCCTTAAGGGGGGGATCTGTCACA
>NW_023623498.1:0-4353 GCF_014905685.2 Nematolebias whitei | reverse complement strand
CAGTAATACCATGGTCAGTAAACCATTTACCAGTGGTTTTGGCACTGTGAGCAGGTGCCAGGTTGTGCTGAAAAATGAAATCTTCATCTCCATAAAGCTTTTCAGCAGGTGGAAGCATGAAGTGCTCCAAAATCTCCTGATAGCTAGCTGCATTGACCCTGCCCTTGATAAAACACAGTGGACCAACACCAGCAGCTGACATGACACCCCAGACCATCACTGACTGTGGGTGCTTCACACTGGACTTCTGGCATTTGGGCATTTCCTTCTCCCCAGTCTTCCTCCAGACTCTGGCACCTTGATTTCCGAATGAAAGGCAAAATTTGCTTTCATCCGAAAAAAGTACTTTGGACCACTGAGCAACAGTCCAGTGCTGCTTCTCTGTAGCCCAGGTCAGGCGCTTCTGCCGCTGTTTCTGGTTCAAAAGTGGCTTGACCTGGGGAATGCGGCACCTGTAGCCCATTTTAGGGCTGCAACAACGAATCGATAAAATCGATAAAAATCGATGATTAAAAGCGTTGGCAACGAATTTCATTATCGATTCGTTGTGTCGCGCGATTATGCATCTTTCACGGCGCTGCGGAGCCGTTTCGTTTTGTTCACGGGCAGTTCATTGTCAATGCTGACTGACTGAATAAAGTAAAAAAAAAACTGCAGCACGAGTTGAACAGAGCGAGGCGGTGTTTTCAAAGGAAATTTAAGTAAATTTTACAAATGACCAACGCAGCGAAAACTGTTCGACCCAAGTCCTTCAAAGAGTGGGAGAACTTCACAAAGATAAAAACTGAGAAGAATGCCGCTTTGAAAATTGCCGACACGACACGGGAGAACCACGGAGATAAACATAAACATGTTGGAGTCACGAGGAGGAGGAAGGAGCTGCAGCAGATACAACTCTTCATGTGTTGCAGGTGAGTCTCTACAATTTAACACATTGTTCTGTTTCAAGAGAGAAAACGTAACGCCAGTCTGTCTGGTAGATGAAGCTGCTGTTTGTTTGTTTGTTTGTTTGTTATCTGATTAATAACGGTGATAGAGAACGTGTGTTACTTTTTATTTAATTTAATTGGTACAAGCAGTGTTTAAATGTGATTTATAAATAAATCTAACACAAAGATAATAATTTAATGATTAAGCTTCAACTTTTAATTTGCTGGCAAAGTCTGAAGACACTGCAGGTATGGCTGGATGAATTGCATTTAAAAGGAATTAAAGTAATTTATTACATCTACTCAAATGTGTGTAATTAAGTTTTTTATATGTGTGTGTGTGTGTGTGTGTGTGTGTGTGTGTGTATGTGTGTGCGCATATGTGGTTTAGTCAAACCTTTGACCTGACTACGCACCGACATTATCCGGACCTGTTGGTATTATAAGGACTATGCTAATGTCTGCCTAAATCAAAGATTGTATCCAAATATTTTAGCATCTAAACATTGTGTTTTCTCATGAATCTAGGGGTAATTTGTGGCTACATCACTGCCTGCATGATTTGGACTGTGTTTTGGCATTTAAAATTGTTTTAATAAAAAGTTATTTAGATTTATGTAATTGGCCATCTATTGCCCTCACCCGTTTTTTGTGTGTTTTTGTGTATGAAACTGCGCTTTTTGACTGTACAGGATAGTGTATGAACTGCAATTTAATACACATTTTTTATACACACCGCGCCAAATTATTGAGCCCTCTTTGAGTGGCTTGGGAAACCCCGTTTGTGGGCTGGGCCTCAGGTGAGCCGAGGCTTTAAAAGTTAAACTCCCCTGGAAGCACGTGGACTGGATATCATGGCACATTAAGAGCACACAGGTAAGAATTAATTATAAATAAAATGTATTTTTGCTTTGAGGACATTATCTCTAAGTAAATGTTAGCTTGCAGGGTAAGTTAAAGAGCTAGATGGATTATGTTTTTGTATATTTTTAACAAAAATAAAATAGGCAAACTTTATCAACATTTATATCAATTAGCAACAATATCAATTCACGAGTTGTGAGTGTTTGAAGTGGTTTATTTTATTCTGGTTGTTAATACTTACAAAGTTAGTCAGGCTAAATAAGTAGACCATGCGCTGTAAAGTTAGTTTTACGTTCGTTGTTCACGCTCCGTGGATTCAGCGGTGTCATCCTTTCATTTACGGGCAGTCTGATTTTGGAAGAGAGGATGACACCGCTGAATCCATGGAGTGTGAACGTTGAACGTAAAACTAACTTTACTGCAGCATGACAACCTCTGAAGGCTGGAGGAGATCTAAGCTGCGTGATTAGTCCGACAGAATTGGGGGGGGCAAAGAGGGGTTTTACTGTTTTCACTATGATTTTTGGGCCACAGCTGCTCTTAAGTTTCATTTTTCCCCTCTGAGATCAAAGCTGAGCCAGCCGAGACCCCCCCCCCCCCCCCAGAGCTTCATTACGTCATCACGGTGCGGTGAAACTCAGCAGTGAAGCAGACAGCAGGTGAGGGTGAGAACAGAAGTGACGAGCATTGGGTGAAAACTGATTGTTTGCTGCTCTGTACATTTGCTGCATGAGTAATGTTTAAACAAGCTTTTTGAAAACATTCTGTGTGCATGAACAGGTCAGTAAAGGACAAGGTATTAGTGTTAATAAGTTGTGTAACACAGGGGTGAGAAGACATCCAGTGTTTAGTTGGCAACTGAGCGTTCACTGTTTAAAGCTATGAAATCCAGAGCTTCTGTCCATCTTTAGTCGTTGCTCTCTGTGCTAATAAATAATAAAAGAAACATAAATCTGGGGGGAAAAAAATCCAAATTCATCACACATCAAGAAAATTATGCTTTTTTTTTCTGACTCCATGTTAAAAGTATTATTCAGATATGCAACAAAGTTTAGTGTGTGAAGAAAGTGACAAGTGAGATGTAGAAACTGGGCATGGTATGAGAGCAGACATCTATAAATATGAACTTGTTTGCCATATGGTACTTGTTTTTTTTATGAATGTAACATTTGGGGTTTAGTTAATATGCATGTTGAGATAAAACAGTATGTTTTTATCAAAGATAAGTAGTAGTAATTTGTCAGTTTGTGAGCTAACACTTGTTTGGTGCAACAAAAATGAACTAATCTCTCAGCATGTGGCTGAAGTGCAGCCTTTTGCAAGGCTTTTGTAAGCCTTAATAATAATACAAATTATTTTAATTGTTATAGATACCAGATCCTTTTTAACATAGTTTAGTAAATGTCACTTATCTAGTTGTGTATGTTTCTGCTGTGTACATCACAAGTGATTTGTTTCTAAGTATATTAAAATAAGGACATCGCACAATAATTAACATCAGTGTCGTATATTAATGTAAATGCACTGGAATTAGCTCAGTAGCCAACTTCCATCCATAGTCCTAAAGCAGGTAAAATATATAAAGACAGACATAACTTATAAGTGTACATACATAACACAAAATAAGTGACAAATCAGTCCAGCAAACAATACACAACAAACGTTACACTTTAAGTTTCCCAGTCTAGATGGGCTTAGCTGTAATCTTCATTTCAACATTGTTTGCTCTGCAACTGAAGACAGTAATTCTGACATTTTTTTCTTTCATTACAGTTTTTTACACAACAGTGAAACATGCAAAGGCAAAGACGAAAGAATCCAAAGGAAGATGCAAAATATTATGTTGATAATGGAAAGGACAAAGAGGGCCTTGTCATCAAATACATCAGTGACCTTAAAGGTATGTGGAACTTTATTAGTGTTAACAAAAAATATGATTGGTTCCTATAATTTATTTTTATTTAACTAGGTCGTGGAATATTTGCAAATACATCCTTTGTAAAAGGAGACTTTCTGTTGGAATATCGAGGTGAACTGATCAGCAAGGAGGAATGTGAGCAGAGACAACGGGGCTACAATGATAGACTGAAAGTGTTTTTATTTGAATTCTACTTCAATGGAAAACTGTGGTGGTGAGTATGTTTTATATCTAGTTATTTTTAGCATTAAGAATAAGCTGTCATTGTGCCAGACATGATTGATAAAAGGCTTTTAATGGTAAGGTAATGTATAATGCAGGCAAGAGTCTTTGTATCATTTTTAATTATATGTTATGTATATGTAGTGTTGATGCAGCAAAAGAAGATGGGTCACTTGGAAGGCTTGTAAATGACGACCATATCAACCCAAATGCCAAGATGAAGTACCTAACGCAGCAAGGAAAGCCCCATCTGTGTTTGTTTGCAATTAAAGATATAAATCAAGGAGATGAGATCACCTATAATTATGGTGACTCAGACTGGCCATGGAGATGCAAGGTAATTGTAAATTTTACTTTATGAATGTGATCATGCTTAAACAAATGATTGTTTGATCATACAGGTTTACAACAGATCTTTCA
>NW_023623497.1:4117-4353 GCF_014905685.2 Nematolebias whitei | reverse complement strand
ACAGTACTCCACCACAGCTGTTACAGTACTCCAGCACAGCTGTGACAGTACTCCACCACAGCTGTGACAGTACTCCACCACAGCTGTGACAGTATTCTACCACAGCTGTGACAGTACTCCACCACAGCTGTGACAGTACTCCAGCACAGCTGTGACAGTACTCCACCACAGCTGTGACAGTACTCTACAACAGCTGTGACAGTACTCCACCACAGCTGTGACAGTACTCCACCACA
>NW_023623497.1:0-4107 GCF_014905685.2 Nematolebias whitei | reverse complement strand
CTCCACCACAGCTGTGACAGTACTCCACCACAGCTGTGACAGTACTCTACAACAGCTGTGACAGTACTCCACCACAGCTGTGACAGTACTCTACAACAGCTGTGACAGTACTCTACCACAGCTGTGACAGTACTCCACCACAGCTGTGACAGTACTCTACCACAGCTGTGACAGTACTCTACCATAGCTGTGACAGTACTCCACCACAGCTGTGACAGTACTCCACCACAGCTGTGACAGTATTCCACCACAGCTGTGACAGTATTCCACCACAGCTGTGACAGTACTCCACCACAGCTGTGACAGTACTCCACCACAGCTGTGACAGTACTCTACCATAGCTGTGACAGTACTCCACCACCACACATGTTGATATAGTTACTGTAGAAATGAAAAACGAGTGGTTTAGTAGCTGCTTGTATGCTCTGAAATTCAAACATTTTGTAAAGTAGCGTTGACAGATTTTTCCCTTTAATTTGAGACACAAAGTTTCACGACTTGGCCGTAGTGTTAAAAGAATAAAGTGAATTAATTTTTAAGAATATGTTTCAGCTATGGTTAAAAAACAGTTAGCAGAGCACAAAAGTACTTAGAGCAATAAACAACTTTTGGGTTGAACTCTTGACTGTCACAGAACTGTTGGGGAGTAATTTAACATTTAAAACCCTTTTATTCCAATAACTTATATACTTGTAACGTCATAACATACGTAGCGAAGAGCAGAAGCAATAAAAACTGGAAGACATGCACCAACTAATGGTTGAATGAATGAGTTCATGAAGGACGAAGGCAAGAAAGGAAGCAAAGGGAGAGCAAGAATGTCTGAAGAGACAGAGCAACACAAACATCTCTGGGAAGCTGCCATGCTACCTCTCACAAGATGGCCCCTGCAGAGGCTGTCCTCAGCCAATTACAGGCAGACTGTTAGTTAGAGAGTCGGCCAGCAGCGGCTTGAACAAGCCCAAAGTCTATCACCTCTTGCCCTTTCCAGAGAGGGCAACAAGACTTTGACCAGTCAGACGGCTCCAACTTTCTCTGGTGGAGTGGCATTAATACTGCAGGAGGGAAAAGGAAACAAACAGGAAAACAGCAACTCCGTCCACTCAGCAGTGCACGTGTATGTCTGTGTGTACATCCACCCGTGTCATTATGCTGGGTCTAAGTACGGTCTCAGCAACACCTACTGGGTGCACAGCGGCCATTGTCTGGGTGGCAACATTATGAAAGCTGCATTTGGACTTACCAGTCCACAACACTCTAACACTCCGTACGGTTTTGCACAGTGAAAATACAAATGCCTGCTCCTAATTATGCGTTGGACTGCTGGAGCTGTGTCTGACTTCACCAAAAGAAGACTCACTCCTGCATATAAAATTAATAAGTGAATCTCTCCAAGTGTTGGCATGTGTGTCCACATATGCCGAGGAGGCCTTGACAAGAAAAACATGGTTTAAAGACAAGAAGACGAGTTGTTACACCAAGCGTAGAAGGTCTCTACCTGAACGCAGACACTAAATAACTGAAAGGAAGCGTGGGACTCTATAAAGAAACAGCCACCTCGTCTGTGCTTGTGAGCACACGTGCAGAAAGTAGAGGAATGTTGGAAGTGACACGTTGTTGTGGACAACTGGCTTGTTGAAACCAAACCAGAGGAAACTATGGCAGAGTCATAAGACAACAAGACGTATTTTCTCTTAATGCTCTGGTTCCAACTTCCTCTGATAGGTAGGCCGGTTAGCATTTTTATTTTTTTATTAAACCTTTATTTATACAGGTAGTCTCATACTCATTGAATGATGAGGACATTTTTCATTCAACCTGTATTTATACAATAAATGCTGAATGAAAAAAACCTGATAAAAACCTTTATTTACATGAACTCAGTCATTTTATTGTTAAGCACTTTGGTAACAGCTGCTGTTTTAAATGTGCTTTATAAATAAATTTGACTTTACAGGTTAGTCTTGTTGAGCCACGAGGACTCATCTACAAGAGACCTGTTGACATGAATCACCAAACAACACAAACATGAGAAACAGACCCCCCCCAGTACCTGCGTGAGGTGTTTGCTGGCGCTGAGCTGCTCAGTCAGGGCGTTGAGCTGTGCTGTGATCACTTCATTGGCCCTTCGCAGCTCTTCTGAGAGCTGAGCATCCTTTCTGCCACTTTGAAGGATGTTTCTGTGACCCTGAAGAGACTCGGTGCGCTGCTGCAGAGAAGAGGAGGAGCGGTGTCGGGTCTTCATTAACAGCCTCTTCCTCCTCCACCTCCTTCTTTTCTCCCCTCTTGTCCCTCGCTCCCAGGGCCCGTGTTGTTTATCATCTAACAGAAGGAAGAACATGCAGCTGCCTCAAAGTGGACTCAGAATCCTTATTAAGGTGCTTCAAGGGGGAGTTCAGACCACTGCATGTGAAAACTGATCAGTTTAACAGTGTTTCATTAGTAACCAATTCAAGGGTTGAGAAAAAAACAACAAGCTTCTCAAATGCATCTTTCTCATCAGCAGCTGACTTTACTTGTGTAGAGCGAGAAGATAAAACTAGTGGTACCTTGGACAAAAACATGCCGTTGGTTTTCAGGAGACCGTGCTGCTGGTGCTTCTCTGTTTGACATCAGGGAACACCTAGAGGACTAAAACAACATGAGAGTCAGAGAGGATCAGAAAAAGCTGCTTAATATTACACAACAGTTGTGTTGTGCTTCCTGAGGTGGAGTTGGAAGGTGCACGATGATCACAGGCTGTGCTCAGCTTAATGCAAAGGGACAAATCACTATGCGCTTAAATTATTTACCTGAGCATGTTCAGCTAACTCAACCCGACTCACTCCAGAGAGGAAATGACTTCTGACAGATGCTGCAAACGACGCCTTTGTTCAGTCACTGTCTGAGCGGCCTGGTTCACACCCACAGTGCAAGGGCTGTCAGTGTGTCGTCATTTGCATGCACAGTTGTGTATGTGACAACTCCCAGCTGCAGCCCTGTTCGTAACAATATCAAAGTAGAGCTACCAGCACAACCCTCGCTCCTCTGTGCTCCTCCGTATGGCAGTCAGGTAAGATCTGATCACAGCCGGGTTTGATCACAGGCACAGGAGAAAGATCAGCCTGTTGGTTTGTAATACGTTGTGAGGGACTTGGACTGTCGTAGCAACGTGTCTGCACAAAGCTGATGGCCATGTTGAGCACCTCTATAAAGAGGGAACTAAAGAGGGATCTGAGAGAAGGGTCTCGGCAGCTCCCAGGTTACGGATGCAATAATTATTTCTTCCTATCCACTTTCTACCTGGCAAATAAAAACGAGAAGAAAGGACATCTTTAAAAGGAATTTGTCTTTCCCCTCGTCTTGACAGACTTTTCTCTCTCGGGTTTGGAGCTGCTGTGAAGTGCTTTAATGTGGACCGTGCACGGGTCCAGGCCTATTGATTTTATGATATGAGGAGAAAACAAAGAGGTAATGACAGCCAGCAACACAAGTCATCGTGAAGTAAACTAAACGAGGCCCACCTGTTTAAAATATAGAGCACAGTCTGGAACAAGCTGCACAATACGTGGTTATAAACAATAACACCAATTCATTTTTTACAGCATATTTAAAGAAATGTTGCCTGCAGCCTTGCATGCACAAGATTTGAACAAAGATCACGAGCAATTTGTCAGAACGTGGAGTCTGATGGCTTTCTGAGAGCTTCAACAAAATTTGATTACTGGGAAACGAGGCAGCACGGTGGCTCAGTTGGCAGAGCTGTTGCCTCACAGCGAGAAGGTCGCCGGTTCAAATCCCAGCCAAGGACCTTTCTGGGTGGAGTCTGTATGTTCTCTCCAAGCTGCGTGGGTTTTCTCTGGATACAGTGGTCCCTCGTTTATTGCAGGTGTTCTGTACCCTGCCCCCCCACAATAATTGAAAAACAGTGAAGTAGGGACACAGTAGTCCAAGTTCAGTTCAAGTTCAGTCAAGACATGTGCCAGGCTGTAATCACCTGTTACTTCCAATCTCCCTCCTTAAATAAACAGTTTAAGTTTAAATACTGTAACATTTTAAATAAGCACTCCATGCAGCATGGATTGTTTATTTAAAATGTTACAGTATTTAAATTTAAATTGTTGATTT
>NW_023623496.1:0-4353 GCF_014905685.2 Nematolebias whitei | reverse complement strand
CTTCCTTGGTCTGCTACTTTGGGGGTCGACGTTGTTCAATCCTGATAGTATGTCCCAGCCAATGGACCCCCCAGGCAAGACTGAGGAAGTAAGGGCTCAGTTAGGGCCACAAGGAAACTTTGACAATCTCGCTTTAACATTACAGCAGATTATTGCTCAACAGCAAACCACCCAAAACAACCTTCTGGAATTGGGGAGCATGGTGGCTTCACTACAGAAGGGGAGGACGTCGCAGCTTCACTCCTCCGAACCATTGGCTAAACCTGTTAGAGCTTCTCCTAGAGAACCAGACGTTCGACCTTCCGAGTTTTTTGAAGGTAATACACGAAAGTGTGGGGGCTTTATTCTTCAGTGCGAACTTGCATTTAAAAGAGCCCCAGTTACCTACGACTCAGATTTTTCACGTATTACTTACATTGTTAGTGCTCTGAAGGGCGAGGCACTACAATGGGCGCAAGCCCACCTCCGCCGACGCCCCGTCGAAGACTTGACATATTCCACTTTCTTAAAGAACTTTCTCCAGGTGTTTGATCACCCTCTCCAACAGGAGGAAGCTGCTCAGAAATTATTTTCCTTACGCCAAGGGAAAGAGACGGCGGCGAGGTTCGCAATCCACTTCCGCATCCTCGCCGAAGAGTCCGGATGGGATGAGAGGGCGCTCTGCAGTGCATTCATAAGGGCTCTTGACCGCCAGACTAAGGACAAGATGATTACTGGTGAGATCCCTTCCCTCTTAGATGACGTTATTGCTCTAGCTATACGCATCGATAACCGTGTTCGGGAGAACCTGCTCGAGGCGGACTTCAACTCCCGTGAGCCTCTCGCTTCCAGAAGCCCCGCCTTCTCTACTCCCGAGCTGGTTTCCGAAGAGGAGCCGATGCAGGTCGGAAAGACCCGACTCTCTCATGAAGAGCGACAGCGACGTCATGAGGCGAAGGCATGTATGTACTGTGGAGGACAAGGTCACACAATTAAGACATGCAGGTTACGGGTAAAAGCCAACGCCTGCCAGTAAGTAAGGAGATACTGGTGGGCAATACTTCTTTTTCTCCTAAGAACTTTACCCTACCTGTTATTCTCTGTCTAACCTCTGAAAATCACCCTGTGCAGGCACTAATCGACTCGGGCGCTGAACAGAGCCTCATCAGCAGGGACCTCGTGGAGGAATTACAGATTCCCACAACAAGGTTGGATCCACCCATATCCGTCACCGCTATAACTGGACAAAACATCTCTTCTATTTCATCTAAGACAGTAAAAATAAATTTTGTGGTCTCAGGAAATCACAGAGAGATGGGTGAGTTCTTTGTGTTTGATTCTCCCACATCACAACTCATATTGGGATACCCTTGGTTAAGGATTCACAACCCCCACATTAACTGGGCTGAAAACAGGATTGAAAGATGGGGAGAGGAATGTTCATTAAAATGCCTCCGTTCCGCCATTTCTCCCAGTTCTCCTCCTTCCAGTGAAGAAAGAGGAGATTGACTTTTCCAAAATCCCTATTCTCTACCATTCCTTAGCACCGGTTTTCAGCAAACAACTAGCCTTATCTTTGCCACGTCACAGACACTACGATTGTGCGATCGATTTGCTGGCTGGAGCTCCTCTACCCGCTAGTAGATTGTATAACATATCTGGTCCTGAGAGAGCCTCCATGAAGGATTATATCGAAGACTCTCTTAAATCTGGTATTATTCGCCCATCCACGTCTCCACTTGGAGCTGGGTTCTTTTTTGTCGCAAAGAAGGACAAAACCCTTCGTCCATGTATAGACTATCGGGGCCTGAATCAGATCACTATTAAGAATAAATATCCACTACCTCTCATCGACTCCGTTTATGAACAATTACAAGGTGCTACAATATTCACAAAACTAGACCTCCGTAATGCCTACCACCTAGTCCGTATTCGTAAGGGGGACGAGTGGAAAACTGCTTTTAAGACACCCCTTGGACATTTTGAATATCTGGTCATGCCTTTTGGCTTGACCAACGCTCCTGCAGTTTTTCAGGCCCTTGTCAACGACGTCCTACGAGATTTCCTCCAAGTCTTCGTGTTCGTATACCTAGACGATATATTAATCTACTCTAAAGACGAGGCACAACACACCCAACATGTTAAAGCAGTCCTCCAAAGATTACTGGAAAATCAACTGTTCGTAAAAGCTGAGAAGTGTGAGTTCCACAAATCTTCAGTCACCTTTTTGGGATTTATTTTTGAGAGGGGACAAGTGAGGTCTGACCCAGATAAGACACAAGCGGTGGTGGATTGGCCGACACCCACTAATCGGAAACAATTACAGAGATTCTTGGGGTTTGCCAACTTTTACAGACGCTTCATAAAGAACTACAGCAAGATTGCCATTCCCCTCACACAACTAACCTCAACCCGCATAAAGTTTTCATGGACTGACAAGGCTGAACTTGCTTTTTCCACCCTTAAACATCTCTTCTCCACTGCTCCTATCTTATCCCATCCAGATACCTCAAAGCAATTCATCGTGGAGGTCGACGCATCTGACGCTGGGGTTGGGGCCGTCCTCTCGCAGAGGTCGTCCGACGATGGGAAACTTCACCCGTGTGCCTTCTTCTCCCGTCGCCTCTCGTCCGCCGAAGCCAACTACGACGTGGGTGATCGTGAGTTGTTGGCCATCAAGTTAGCCTTGGAGGAATGGAGGCACTGGTTGGAGGGATCAGAACTCCCCTTCATTATTTGGACGGATCACAAGAACCTGGCCTACCTTCAAGGGGCGAAGAGGCTCAATGCCCGACAGGCCAGGTGGTCCTTGTTCTTTTCCCGTTTCCAGTTCTCCATAACCTATATCCCAGGATCTCGGAACGTCAAGCCGGACGCCCTCTCTCGACAATTCTCGTCAGCCGAGGATTCCGGAACTCCCGAAGACATCCTCCCGTCCTACTGCAAGGTGGGAGCTGTAACTTGGCCCATCGAGAAGGACATCCTGGAGGCCCAAACGACCGAACCTGATCCTGGTTCGGGTCCCCCTGGACGGCTGTTCGTTCCCTCTTCCATGGTGGGCAAGGTTCTGGATTGGCTCCACACTGCTCGTTTCTCTTGTCACCCCGGTATACGACGCATGCTCCACCTGACAAAAGCTTCCTTCTGGTGGCCGAACCTGCAGAGGGACGTTAAGGAGTTCGTCTCTTCCTGCCCGACCTGCGCTCAAAACAAGAACAACAATCAACCCCCTGCTGGCCTTCTTCTTCCTCTCTCCATCCCCACTCGTCCTTGGTCTCACGTCGCCTTGGATTTCGTCACTGGCCTTCCCGTCTCCAATGGTAACACTGTCGTCTGCACCATAGTTGATCGTTTCTCCAAATCTGCTCATTTCATTCCTCTCCCTAAACTCCCCTCTGCTCTCGAGACTTCACAGATTGTCACGGAACATGTCTTCCGCCTCCATGGCATTCCATTGGACATTGTGTCTGATCGGGGCCCTCAGTTCATCTCCCAGGTCTGGAAGGGGTTCTGTGAAGCTTTGGGGGCTACTGTCAGCCTCACCTCGGGATACCACCCCCAATCCAATGGTCAGACGGAGAGATGTAACCAGGATCTGGAGGCTGTCTTGAGGTGCGTGATCGGCTCCAACCCATCATCCTGGAGCCAGCATCTTCCATGGATCGAATACGCCCACAACTCGCAGACCTCGGCGGCCACTGGACGATCTCCATTTGAGGTGGCTTTGGGATTTTCCCCTCCTCTCTTTCCTTCTCAGGAGGCCGACGTGGGCGTTCCCTCGATTCACCTTCACCTCAAGCGCTGTCGTCGGGTCTGGCGACAGACTAGGGCGGCTCTGGCCAGGTCCTCTGAGCAGAACAAACGTTTCGCGGACAGACACCGCTCCGAGGCCCCCAGATATGAGGCTGGCCAGAGGGTTTGGCTCTCGACTCGGGACATCACATTGAAGGACTTCCCTAAGAAACTCTCTCCCAGGTTTATAGGTCCTTTCCCTATTGTGAGAGTGCTGAACAGGTCGGCGGTGCGGCTTCAACTCCCTCCATCCATGAGGATACACCCGACCTTCCACGTGTCCCAAGTCAAGCCCATTGTTTCCAGTCCTCTTCAGCCTCCCTCTCGATCCCCTCCTCCTCCCCGGATGATTGACAACGCGCCTGCGTTCACCGTCAGACGTCTCCTGGATGTGAGACGCAGGGGCCGGGGCGTCCAATATCTGGTAGATTGGGAGGGGTATGGTCCTGAAGATCGCTCCTGGGTCCCTAGGTCTCGCATCCTGGACGCAGGCCTTATCACCTCCTTTTTCAAGGCTCACCCTGAAAAGCGGCTTAGATCGCCGAGAGGCGATCCTTGAGGGGGGGGGGGGGGCCCTGTGGG
>NW_023623495.1:0-4353 GCF_014905685.2 Nematolebias whitei | reverse complement strand
TCTGTTAAATTCAATGCACGCATGTTACACAGTTCAGAAAAATGAAGGACCCGTTTAATGTATGAATATATCTCAGCATCTGTTCATACTACATCTGGTGGCCCGTCCGTACGTTAGTACCACATCTGGTGGCCCGTGACGTTCTCACAAATGGACTGCGTATTCGTGTAAAGATTGATTTTACATGTTGGCATGAAAAATAGCAGAGAATCAGCTGTGCTGAAACGCCTCTGAAGCTGCGCTTGGAGAAAACGCTGCATGTTTACGCGTGTTGGGCTGTGATGCTCAGAAAGCTCACAGAAATACTGCAGCTAGTGATGTTTTGAAAGCTGAAATAGTGTCATTGAGTCTTTATGAAAGCTGAAATTGTACGTCTGTTGTGTGTAACTAAGCTGATGAGCTGTGGAAAACGTTTATTCTGTTTAAAAGGACGGAGGTTCTGCTGCAAGACCCGGTTTTGGTCCGGTTCGGTTCTGATAAGTTTGAACGAGTATTTTAAATAGATGGAGAAACGTTTTAAAGACTGGACGAAGTCTCAGCTAAGCTCAGAATTGATTCGTTACATTTTTTAACAGAAAAAGTGCATTTTGACAGTTTAAAAGACAGAAAAGTGACGGACTTGTTCAGATAAATCTAACATGCTAGCTGGGGAAAACGCTGCGTGATTGGTTGAAAAAGACCGTGTGTAACGTTCTCATTGGCTGAGTGACGTGTCAATCAGTGACCCGGAAATGAAAACTCGTTTTTCATAGGGAATAAAATCTGCTTTTTAAAGCTGAAAAGCGCTTAAAAGCTGTATTCTGATCAGCTGCTAAGTTCTTCGAAGTCTAATTGCTAGAATTTTCGCCGCGTTTGAGTTTAAAATCCGTCATTAAATGATGTTTTTGAACAACGCTAGCGATGCTAATTTTAAGCTAACAGCTAACGACCGGATGAGTGACGTGTCACGTCACTTCCTCCATGTCGGAAATGAGCTCGGTTGCAACCGGAGCCTTTGCTATGCTTAAAATCACTAAATAAAGCTGCCATATGTCCCAGAAAACTCATGTTTCATGCAAAAAAGTCGTGCTTGTTGAAGAAACGCCACGTTTACGCTTCAATCCGTTCAGAAATGTTGATTTTAACCGAGTTTAGCCGAAGCTAACTTTAAGCTAAGCGGCTAAAAACAGGATGTCAACCGAACGTCACAGGAAGTCGTCATAGACTCCTGCTGGTAAAAAGCTAAACACTGCCACCTCCTGGAGAAACTTGAGATCACAGTTTCACTTCAGTTTTAGGTATTTTGAGTGAAATTAAACGTTTTTTTTTATTTCTGTAAGGCATTTTTGAGTTAATAAACATTCCTCAAAGCTGAATAATCACTGTTATCTTGCATTTAAAAAGTAATTTCAGGTATTTATGCGAGACAGGCATTTACCAGGACATTTTCATTCACTGAATCCCTCAAACAGGAGGTACAAAATGGAAAATTAGAAACTTTTTAAAAGATACGGTTCAAATATTCACAGAGTTGAACAGTTTACTCATTTGCTTGAAAGATAATGCACGTTTAATTGCAAAATCACTAAATAAGAGTAAACTTATCAGGAAAAAGAAACTTTTCTGTTTAAGTTGCCACCTAAAAATAAATCTTCCTATTTAATTTTAAATAGAGGATGAGACAGGAGAACAGGAATAACAGTTTTTCTGAAGAAAGACTGATTAATCCTGACACATCATCAACTTTTCTTTTTCCTTTTCACCACTTGGTTCTATGAGTAACTGTAAAATAGCAAATTTCTGGAACAGAACGGTTTAAAAAGTGTCTTTAAACTGATTTGCTGTGAGACTTTTTAGAAAAATTGCAGGTTTATTAAAAATTCAGTGCTTTAGAGTAAAATACACTAAGGGAGCTTGGTAATCTAGTATCTGTTAAGAAATAAGCACATAAAAAAGTAACACTGCCAGAGAGCATTTACTTAAATATTCATGAATTGGGGTAAAACCTGAGATAGGTACCCACATTTGAATACGTTGACTTATAACAGTACTTTTGTGTAAACCCAAAGCTAAAATAGTGTGAAAACTCAATGACAACTTGAATACAAATATTTACCTGTAAAATATCTGAAGCTTGCAACTGTTTTAAACAGATAAAGTGCTACACAGTGAAAAACATGACAGGTGCGTTAGAAAAAGACTTTGGTCCTTATGGGATAAGGGACTGCTTGGAGAATGCGTTAGCGCTTCTGACAGATTCCTTACATCCATGTGATAAACAGGCAGAGAGCATGAACCCAAAAGAGTTATTGGACAATCTGAAGGAGGTTGCAGAAACTGTGACCTCTACAGAAATTACAAAGTCAAGTTATGAAAAGCTGGCTAAAATTGCAATTTTGCTGAAAGAATCATTCTATGCAGTTGTTGAGAAAGCTGATTACCTTGCAATAAGGTTAGACAGTGAAAGAGGTGGTTCAGAAAATTGAAGAACACTTCCTTCAATTTAAAAGTGAACACGAAGTCCTCACAAAAAAACATTCTGAACAGATGTTTCAATCACAGCAAAATGCAAATGCAGAAATTGATTCGCTGAATAGCAAAATAGATGTGCTTAACAAAGATCTGGAAGAACTCAGAATGGATAAACACACATTACTGGAGCTATGTATGCGTTTAAAAAGTGATTATCATACATCACAGGAACGCTTAAAAGCATGTGAGGAGAAGCTAAGAGCAGCAACAAATAAAAGTTCTGACGAGGGGCGAGGTGGTCTGGAATCCAAACCAGACCCTGAACAGCGTCGGGATAATACACCAGAACCTCAAAAAATCTTTTACAGACCTGGTGCTTTTAGACTCATCCATCCACCCTCACCTAAAGTGGTAGGAACAGACCTGAACAGGTCTCCTCCACCAAACATGCAACAGAGTGCATGGCAACTTCCTCTTTCAATGGATGTTCTGCTAAAACTCTCAAAATATGTACAACGCTTTGTACCTGGACCGATGGGTTCAACTGGAACAAAAGCGTACCTGAAAGATCTCGAATTCAGATTGAAGGATTATCCTAATGCTACGGTTGAGGATAAGATCAGTCTGATACGGCTCACTTCGGACAGAGAGGTATTCACCTTCATCGAGCGTCTACCTGATGCAACGAGAAAGGATTACAACCTTCTGTGTGAAGCTTTGATCAGAGAGTACGACCCCTGCACGGGACCTGCTGGTTTCCCAGCCGCTGACAAGGTCAAGCAGGGAAAGAATGAACATCCAAAGATTTATTACAAAAGAATCTTCCAAGCTTATTTTGGTAACAGAAATGAAACCGGAATGGAGGAAGAAGAAAATTTTAAATTTGTTTTCAGCAAAAATCTCCACACTGACATACAAACGTCAGTGCAAATGATGGCAAATTTCAGAGAAAAATCCATCAGTGAGATTAAACAGTGCGCTGTGAATGTGTTTGAGGCACGTTCTCATGCCAAGACGCCCATAGAAGTGTTTCCTGGTGTAAAGGTTAAACCCCACTCCCTAGAATTGGAAGGAAGGCGTTCGTCGCCACCTCCTCCTAAAAAAGGCGAGAAAAGGCAGTATTTTCAAACTAACAAACCGCATCATGAAGGTGCACGCTGGGACAAAAAGGCTCCTCCTTCAGAGGACGAACGTGATTATCGTAAATGGGACCAGCGGAGGACGCAAAAATATGGGAACCGAGAGGACCCATATTATCAGGGGACGTCCGGAAAGGAACCCCAAAAAGACGTACCTAGCCGCCTCCCACCTCGGACGAAACGTCCCGAGGCGAAAAAATCACAAAAGTTCCAGAAAAAAGGCCCTACACCTCTGAGCTCGGAAGAGACAGAAAAATTGCGCGAAATGTTAGAAGATTTGAAACACACTGACAAGGGAAGCCGACCAAAAGCACTATGCAGTGAAGTAATCACTATTACATCCCTGGGCGCGAATGACAACACTACAGATGTCGGTGAAACGCACCAAGATATTGCTGTTATTGCCTCCAACAACCCCTCATCGGACGAAGGGGGGATAAACTCACACACAACCGATGATGAGTCATCGCAAACTGAAAACTCAGAAACTGATTTTCATGATTTTGAACTAGGCATTCCAGTTCTGGGAGGACTCCCAGATAACCTGGTACCGAGTCAAGAAGCTGGGCCAGTATGTTTCACAAAACCATCACAGGCCATCGCTCTTTTCTCAACAAATGACGTCGACCAAGGACCACAAACCTATGGTGCCTTGCACATAGACAGGTCCGACGACTCAGAAATGGATTCGTTGGAGCTCCCCATGGAGCAAGAACCCTCATCAGTCTCATCACAGATTGAACAGGTGGTCGCCCAAGCCGAC
>NW_023623494.1:0-4354 GCF_014905685.2 Nematolebias whitei | reverse complement strand
GATGAGGAACTCGTGAATATTGTATACATATATTGTCATACTACAGATGCGTTTAGAAAGTGATTATCATACATCACAGGAACGCTTAAAAACATGTGAAGAAAAACTACGAGCGGCAACAAACAAGATTTCTGACGTGGGGCGAGTTGAAGACCGTGGACAGAGTCCAGGCCACTCACATACACCTCAGAAAGACGTTGTTGCACCTCCTGCTCGTAACCCACCCTCACATAACGTGGCAGGAACAGACCTGAACAGGTCTCCTCCACAAAACATGCAACAGAGTGCATGGAACCTGTCTCCTTCAATGGATGATTTGCAAAAAATCTCAAAATATGTACAACGTTTTGTACCTGGACAAAACGGCTCATCTGGAACAAAAGCGTACCTTAGAGAACTGGATTTCAGATTGAGATCTTATCCTAACGCTACGGTAGAGGATAAGATCAGTCTGATTCGGCTCACTTCGGACAGAGAGGTGTTCACCTTCATCGAGCGTCTACCTGATGCAACGAGAAAGGATCACAAACTTCTGTGTGAAGCTCTGATCAAAGAGTACGACCCCTGCACAGGACCTGCTGGTTTCCCAGCCGCTGACAAGGTCACGCAGGGTAAAGCTGAACATCCAAAAGTTTATTACAAAAGAATCTTCCAAGCTTATTTTGGTTACAGAAATGAAACCGGAATGGAGGAAGAAGAAAATTTTAAATTTGTTTTCAGCAAAAATCTCCACACTGACATACGCATGTCAGTACAAATTATGGCAAATTTCAGAGAAAAATCCATAAATGAGATTAAACAGTGTGCTGTGAATGTGTTTGAGGCACGTTCTCATGCTAAGACGCCCATAGAGGTGTTTCCTGGTGTAAAGGTTAAACCCCACTCCCTAGAAATGGAAGGAAGGTGCACGCCACCTCCTCCTAAAACAGGCGAGAAAAGGCAGTATTTTCAGACTAACAAACCGCATAATGAAGGTGCGCGCTGGAACAAAAAGGCTCCTCTTTCAGAGGATGAACGTGATTATCGTACATGGGACATGCGCAGGACGCAAGAATATGGGACCCAAGAGGACCCATATTATCAAGGGAAATCCGAAGAGGAACCCCCAAAAGACGTACCTAGCCGCCTCCCACCTCGGACGAAACGTCCCGAGGCGAAAAAATCACAAAAGTTCCAGGAACAAGGCCCTAAACCTCTGAGCTCGGAAGAGACAGAGGAAATGCAAAGGTTTTTAGACACTTTGATACACGCTGAAATGGGAACCCAACCAGGAGCACAATGTAGTGATCTGATCGCTACTAACTCTGAAGGCGCGAATGACAACATTACAGATGTCGGTGAAACACACCAATACATTGCTGTTGCTGCCTCCAACAACCCCTCATCGGACGAAGGGGGGATAAACTCACACACAAACGATGATGAGTCATCGCAAACTGAAAACTCAGAACCTGACCTTCATGATTTTGAACTAGGCATTCCAGTTCTGGGAGGACTCCCAGATAACCTGGTACCGAGTCAAGAAGCTGGGCCAGTATGTTTCACGAAACCATCACAGGCCATCGCTCTTTTCTCAACCAATGATGTCGACCAAGGACCTCAAACCTATGGTGCCTTGCCCATAGACAGGTCCGACGACTCAGAAAAGGATTCGTTGGAGCTCCCCATGGAGCAAGAACCCTCATCAGTCTCATCACAGATTGAACAGGTGGTCGCTCAAGACGACACTCTGACATCTGATGAAGAAAGAGACAAACTTCGCCAAGTTCTTTTAAAATATGAAAAGTCAATTTCAACTGACTCAGACATCATCCAACTTCAGAAGTTGAATGATCCTGCAATTAACTCGATGATACTGTATCTGACTGACCCAGACAAATACACTCCATCGAAAGTCAAACTGGATTCCAATCCAGACCTAAAAGTCCTCTTTCAGCTGCGCAAACAGTTAAAACTACTCAAGGACAGCCTAACTTTAGCTCATGGAGCGACGTCCTCACCCGTGTTCGCAGTCTCCCACGACCGAAGGGGGGTGACGCCAGTTAGGATAATGCTACCAGACGCGATAACATGATCAAATCTGAAATTCAGAGTGAGTGGCGCACCGAAACGTTGTTTCCTAGTTGCTTAATCACTGCTTTTGTCGATGTTGAAACGTTGTTTAACTGGTTGCTTAGTTACTGTTCTTGTCGATGTTGAGACATCGTTTAATTGGTTTTTGGTATTGTTTTCGAACACCCCAGGCAAGAATGAATTTTGTTGTGTAGTAAGTTAGAGACTAAGAAGCCTTTGACCATGCCAACATGCAGTTCATTCATTAAATTGCAATCTTTGCGGAGTCAATGTATATTATTGCTACCTTGAGTACCATAATCTACATTGATCTCACATCGCTTAAGCCGAACCTACTCGAACAATTCTATTCGGGGGGATAGCTAATTCTTTTTGATAAGTCTCGCCATAGACTTCCAAAACATTTATGGGAAAACCAAACACCCAATCTCAAGTCGTTCGTCTAAAAGACAACAGACAATTGCACCAAACTATATTTTACCATGTAAAGCTAACTTAAACCAAGTTAGAAATGGAAAAATAGTTTGGAACACTTTTCTATAGGCATAAACCCCTGTAGTTACCCCTTTTCAGCATTCTCCACCCCTTAACTGGTAGTTGTAGCTGTTCCCAACCATAATAGCTTACACACCAGATGCATATAGTTTAAGGCCTTATGTAAAATCCCCTTCATAAGCCCACCTTAAACCACATAATTGCATGACACATTGAACCAGAACGGCACAGGCTGGACGTCGCTGGAGACAACCTTCGCTGGAGGCGACCTGCAATCCTGACGTTGGTCTCCACTCTTCATCCAGTGGCCGCTTCTTCAGTTCAACCCAAGGGTACCCCTCTGTATGCTGATTAATCAACACTTCCAATCGTTGTGGATTTACCGTTGTGGATTATATGACTTTTTCCAATGGATTACAGACTCTGTTTCCAAGGGGTTAAAGCATTGCTACAATGGAATTATCGAGACGATATGGGATTATAATCAACACAATGGAATACCAAGAACATTGTGGAATTACCTTGACTTTGTTTCCTTGCTGGATTACTTCTGACTTTGGTCTTCCTTGCTGGATTACTTTTGACTTTGGTCTTCCTTGCTGGATTACATCAAGCTCAAGGACATTTGAAGGTCTAAGTTCACGGTTGGAATTCATCCCCATGGACAGGTGATGATTTCCAAAGGGGGGACTGTAGTGAACCTGATCTGACCCTGATCTGACCCTGATGACCTCAAATCTATCAGATGGACAGAGACTGTTATTTTCATTGATCTGAATACAGTCTGAGCCATCTGGTGACTTTCTTTCCTGAATTAATCAAGCAGAAAAGACAATTCTCTATAATCATTACTGTTTTACAAATGTTTGATAATCAAATTGTGTTAGTTCCATTCAATGCTTACAGGTTGGAAAGAACTACTCATTTTTATTTTACATAAGCAGTAAGTAATGATTTTTATTCCTCATTCAAAGAAGAAATCAGGTTAATATGCATTTCTTGATTCTCTGTCTGAAATGAGCCAAGTAATGTAAGTATGTTAAAGGTCGGTTTTCGGTCAACTAAAATGTTTACTGAGAAGAAATGTCATGTTTTACTATTTGAGAAGATACAACAGCGTGAGACTCCACGAAGTCTGGTCGTCTGCAATAATCTTTTCTGTATGTTGAAAACAATCCTTGATTTTTAATAACATCTTACATCATACACCACACCTCTATTCCTGGTCCATCGACCAATCAAAAGCTCTCAAATGAACCGGAAGTCGACCCATTTAAAATGTGGCAACTTCCCAGTTCATGTTAGAATTCAGGAGAATTCCGGAGAATTCCAGAGCCTGAGGAGATGAAGAACTAGAGAGTTGCTGACAATTAAGAGGCTGAGGAGATGAAGAACTAGAGAGTTGCCAGAGTTGCTGACAATTAAGAGTCTGAGAGTTCCAGAGGCTGAGGAGATGAAGAACTAGAGAGTTGCTGGAGTTGAAAGATTCTGTTAGAGTCTGAGAAGTTCTGAAGAATGAAAGGAGTTCAGAGTTCTTGAGTGCAAACGCGTTCAGGATGATCCAGAGACGTTTTGGGATTATAATTTCTGTTTGAACACCACGTACAACTCTCTGAGGGTTTGGCAGTCTCACGGAGACGCTGAAAAGAGTCAGAAAGGAACCTACGCCGACGCTGATTTCATCATCAAGGTAGATGGTTCTATTTTCGACCAAGTGTACCGTGGGCAAGCTGATATCTGATGGAGCGTGCAATTTCTGGTCAAACAGATTAATTCCCTCACATAT
>NW_023623493.1:0-4354 GCF_014905685.2 Nematolebias whitei | reverse complement strand
GTGGTTGTTGTTGTTGTTTGCGATCCGGCCTCTGGTTCATGACAGTAGAATCTGGCCATTATGGATCCAACACCAACCCGAGAGTGGTGCTCTAAGGTAGAAGGGGCTGTTAGTAAACTTGAGAAAGGGCTTCAGGAAATGGTTGTTTCTCTTCAAGCTTTGTCCCAACAGTCATCAACCAAACCCTGTTGACTCCTGCACCAAGAGAACCATGGTTAGCCCCCCCTGAACATTTCAGAGGTGAGCCTGAGCAATGTCGACCATTTTTGACTCAGTGTGACATTCAATTTCAATTGCAACCTTCATGTTTTCCCACTGAGCATGCTAAAGTAGCTTATGTTGTCTCACTTCTCGCTGGAAGAGCCAAGACGTGGGGCACTTCTGAATGGTTAAAAGGTGGTGTGGTATGTCGTAATTTTTCTGAATTTTCCAAAGAGTTGTGTCGGGTTTTTGACCCCATCCTCCCTGAGAGAGAGGCAGCCCGAAGAATTTTTGATATTAAACAAGGCAAGGATTCTGTAACCAAATACATCATTCACTTTCACTCTGTTTCAGCAGACAGTCATTGGGATGAACACGCACTCACTGACGCCTTCTTCAGGGGGCTTAATGAAGATGTTAAGGATGTGCTGGCAACAATGGACTATCCCTCATCCCTACGCCAGCTGGAGGAGGTGGCCACCCGTGTTGACCTTCGCCTGCGTGAGCGTGAGCGTGACCGTGAACAGAGTCGAGGCAAGGCCACAGCCATGTCCAGAACCAGACATCACCTTGTGGATCATGAACCTAAAACGGAACAAACCAAGAGCCCTCAGGATCCTCTGTATGCTACGGAACCCATGCAACTAGGAAGAAGTCGTCTGACCACCCAGGAACGAGAACGTCGGAGGAGGTACCATCTCTGTTTTTATTGTGGTCAAGGCGGTCATGATTGTCATCATTGTCCAGTAAAAGACCAGGCTCAGCAGGAGAAGAGAGGCTCCTGTTGAGTCTTAGTCATAAGATCAAGTCCTCTCCACCTATCATGTCCAAGTCCAAGGTCAAGTTCATAATAAAGGGTGGTCAACCCGTCATCGTCTCAGCTTTTATTGATTCAGGGGCCGACACGGAATTCATTGATAAAACCTTTGCCAAATCCATAGATCTGACCATTGTTCCATCACCTAACAACCATAAGGTCCTCGCTTTAGATGGTCATCCTTTAAGTCAATCTAGTCTTGAAACTGTTCCAGTCACCATGGTGTCGGCCAACAACCATTCGGAACTGATCAGATTCATTGTTATTGATTCACCCCAACTCCCAGTGGTTTTAGGTTCCACTTGGTTACGCAAACACAACCCCCAAATCGATTGGAGGAACCAAGAGATTGTAGGATGGGCTAATGAGTGTTATTCTACATGTATTCAGAGCCAACCCAGTTCACCAGCCCTTGTCACAGCCAATGAGGAGACCTATCCTAATCTAAGTCAGGTACCTAAAGAGTACCATGATTTGAAAGAGGTCTTTAATAAATCAAAAGCTACGTCCCTTCCGCCACATCGTCCATACGATTGTGGTATTGACCTGATCCCAGGTTCTACCCCCCCTCGGGGTAGATTATATTCTTTGTCTGGTCCCGAGCAAGAGTCCATGAGGAAATATATAACAGAGTCCCTCCAAGCTGGTATCATTAGACCTTCAGCATCCCCTGCTGGTGCAGGTTTTTTCTTTGTAGGGAAGAAAGATGGGTCACTTCGTCCATGCATTGACTATAGAGAACTTAACAAAATAACCATAAAGAACAAGTATCCTCTGCCCCTCATGAACTCTGCTTTTGATATAATCCAAAATGCTAAGATATTCACCAAACTGGATCTTCGCAACGCTTACCATTTGGTCAGGATACGGCGGGGAGATGAATGGAAGACGGCTTTTAATACCGCAGATGGCCATTATGAATATCTTGTTATGCCATTCGGCCTCACCAACGCTCCTGCCGTTTTCCAAGCCCTGGTTAATGATGTCCTTCGTGACATGATTAACATTTACGCTTTTGTTTACCTTGATGACATACTTATCTTTTCACAAGATAGCATTTCTCACCGTCGCCATGTCAGAGCTGTCTTAACCCGCCTTTTACAGAACAACTTGTTTGTCAAGGCAGAGAAGTGTGCTTTCCACCAAGTGTCCACCTCATTCCTTGGGTTCAACATTTCTCCAGGTCAAGTATCCATGGAACCCGGGAAGGTATCAGCGGTGGTGGATTGGCCTAAGCCCAAGGATCGTAAACAGCTGCAAAGGTTTCTCGGTTTTGCAAATTTTTATAGGAGGTTCATTAAGAACTACAGTTCAGTTGCAGCTCCTCTTCATTTTCTCACCTCATCTAAGACCAAGTTCATCTGGGACTCCGTTGCCAACCAATCATTCCAGAAGCTCAAAACATTGTTTTCCTCTGCTCCAATCTTGCACTCTCCAGACCCCGAGAAACAATTCATTGTGGAGGTCGATGCATCCAGCACCGGGGTGGGCGCCATCCTCAGTCAGCGCAGCACAGATGGTAAGATCCACCCCTGTGCTTACTTCTCCAGGGCACTCTCCCCCGCTGAGAGAAACTACGACGTGGGAGACCGTGAGCTTTTGGCAGTCAAGATGGCCCTGGAGGAATGGAGGCACTGGCTGGAAGGTGCGAAGAAGTCCTTTTTGGTATGGACCGACCATAAAAACCTGGAGTACCTTCGCACAGCAAAGAGACTCAATCCCCGTCAGGCCAGGTGGGCTATGTTTTTCTCTCGGTTCAGTTTCACCCTCTCTTACAGACCCGGGCCCAAGAATGCCAAGCCGGATGCCCTGTCCCGGGTCTTTGAGGTCAAGGAAGGGCCCTCAGAAGAGGTCGAGTTCATCCTGCCTGAGACCGTACGTCTTTCTTTGACTCAATTAGAACTCGATCTCCAACAAGTCCAACTCTCCGAGCCACGTCCACCCACCTGTCCTAGGGGGCGCCTGTTTGTCCCCAATCAAAAGGTAAAAGAGGTTCTTGAATTATGCCATTCATCAAAGTTGTTCTGTCACCCAGGAATCACCAAGACCCTCCAACTCATTCGCGCCCGATTCTGGTGGGCTACGCTTACGGAGGACACCAAGCACTTTGTCAAGTCATGTCCCGAATGCAATCGTGCCAAGTCTTCCAATCGCCCACCTGCCGGGCTGCTACGACCCCTGCCAATTCCTTCACGCCCATGGTCACATATTGCTATGGACTTTGTGACTGGATTACCCCCTTCTGAGGGTAATTCAGTGTTATTGACCATTGTGGACCGTTTTTCTAAAATGGTCCACCTGGTTCCTCTCCCCAAGTTACTTTCTTCCAAGGAGCTCAGCGTTATCATGGCCAAGGAGGTTTTCAGGCTCCATGGGCTCCCCCAGAACATTGTGTCTGACCGAGGTCCCCAATTCATTTCCAAGTTCTGGAGGGAGTTTTGCAACCTGCTAGGGATCTCGGTCAGCCTCTCGTCAGGTTTTCATCCCCAAACGGATGGACAATCTGAGCGTACCAACCAGGAGGTGGAGACCAAGCTTCGGCTCCTCTGCGAGGGGGACCCAAGGAAATGGACGTCCAACCTCCCTTGAATTGAACAAGCAATCAACTCTCTTCCATCCTCTACATCAGGTATTTCTCCCTTTCATGTTGTCTATGGATTCCAACCCCCTGTTTTTTCAGTCCAGGGGAGAGAAGCTCGGGTTCCCTCTGCACGACTCGCAATTTTACGTTGCCAGCGAGTCTGGAGAAAAGCCAGGAGAGCCCTAATTTTGGCCACCAAAAGGTACGTTCGGGGGGCTAACCGCAGGAGAACGCCTCAACCATTGTACAAGGTGGGCCAGAAAGCGTGGCTCTCCACCAAGGACCTTCCTCTCTGTGTGGAATCTAAGAAATTAGCACCACGTTTCATTGGTCCTTTTCTGATTACCAAAATAATCAATCCTGTCTCTGTTCGCTTACAGTTACCCAGGTCCATGCGCATTCATCCAACGTTTCATGTCTCAAGACTCAAGCCATTTGTCCTGCCACGTTTTCGACCCACCACCGACCTCCCACCACCCGCCCGACTCATTCAGGGGAGCCCAGCCTACACGGTCCGACGCCTTCTTCGTTCCAGAAGGTGGGGGAGAGGACTCCAGTATCTGGTAGACTGGCAGGGGTACGGCCTGGAGGAACGTTCCTGGGTGCCCTCACGCAATATTCTGGACAAAACCCTCATTAGAGACTTTCATCGACTGAACCCTCTCCAGCCTGGTGGTCCTTCAGGAGCCGGAACTTGAGGGGGGGGTTCTGTCATAGCTCTGCTCTCTGTCAGCTCCTCTGTCATGCTGCACACT
>NW_023623492.1:0-4354 GCF_014905685.2 Nematolebias whitei | reverse complement strand
TTGCATTTCATTAAATTCAATGCACGTTTTATTCAGTCCAGAAAAATGAGGAATCCGTGTTAATTGATGAATATATCTGAGCATCTGTTCATCTACATTTTGGTGGCCCGTCACGTGTTCATAAAATGGACTGTGTATTCGTGTAAAGATTGATTTTACGTGTTGGCATGAGGAAAGTAGCAGTCAAAACATTGCATGTTTACGCAGCGTGCTGGAGCTGCGCGCTTGGAGCAAAGACGCTGCATGTTCCGCTGGGATGTTTGAAGCTGAACTTGTGAGTCATATGTCTTTTTGAAGCTGAAATTGTACGCCTGTTATGTGTAACTAAGAAGCTGGGCTTGTGTGGAAACGCTTTATTCTGTTTAAACTGTGTTCCAGACGCTGTTCTGGTCCGGTTCGGTTCTGGTACCGGCTCGGTTCTGAAAAGGTTCGGACGAGTTGTTTAAATAGCTAGAAAGACGTTTTGAGACCGGAGTAGCAGACTCCGTGCAACTCAGAATTGATTCGTTACAATTTTTAACAGAAATGGTGCATTTTGACAGTTTACAAGACGAAAAGTTGACGAACTTATTTCAGGCTAACAGTAACATGCTGGTTGCTAAAAACGCTTCGTGATTGGTTGAATTTGCTGTTGTGGAGCGCTCTGATTTGCTGAGAAAGTGAATGACGTGCCTACATCACTTCCTCTCACCCCTGTGCTGTTTTGTCATTGGTGATTTCAGTCACGTGACCCGGATATGAAAACTCGTTTTCATAGGGAAATAAAATCTGCTTTTTAAAGCTGAAAAGCGCTTTAAAGTGTATTTTGACACGCTGGTTAAGTTCTTCGAAGCATACTCGCTGAAATTTTGCCACGTTAGAGTTTAAAATCCGTCATTAAATGATGTTTTTGAACAACGCTAGCGATGCTAATTTTAAGCTAACAGCTAACGACCGGATGAGTGACGTGTCACGTCACTTCCTCCATGTCGGAAATGAGCTTTGCCGTGCTTAAAATCACTAAATAAAGCTGCCATATGTCCCAGAAAACTCATGTTTCATGCTAAAAAGTCGTGCTTGTTGAAAGAACGCCACGTTTACGGTTAAATTCATTCAGAAATGTTGATTTTAACCGAGTTTAGCCGAAGCTAACTTTAAGCTAAGCGGCTAAAAACAGGATGTCAACCGAACGTCACAGGAAGTCGTCATAGACTCCTGCTGGTAAAAAGCTAAACACTGCCCCCCTCCTGGAGAAACTTGAGATCACGGTTTCACTTCAGTTTTAGGTATTTTAGTGAAATTAAACGTTTTTTTTTTTTTCTGTAAGACGAACTTTGAGTTAACAAACTTCCTCTAGCTGAATAATCACTGTTATCTTGCACTTAAAAAAGTAAGAGGTATTTATGCAAAAAAAGGCATTTACCAGGACATTTTCATTCACTGAATTCCTCAAACAAGGAGGGACAAAATGAAAAATTAGAAACTTTTTAAAAGATACGGTTCAAGTATTCACAGAGTTGAAAAGTTTACTCATTTTGCTTGAAAGATAATACACGTTTAATTGCAAAATCACTAAATAAGAGTAAACTTATCAGGAAAAAGAAACTTTTCTGTTTAAGTTGCCACCTAAAAATACATCTTCCTATTTAATTTTAAATAGAGGATGAGACAGGAGAACAGGAATAACAGTTTTTCTGAAGAAAGACTGATTAATCCTGACACATCATCAATTTTTCTTTTTCTTTTCACCACTTGGTTCTATGAGTAACTGTAAATTAGCAAATTTCTGGAACAGAACGGTTTAAAAAGTGTCTTTAAACTGATTTGCTGTGAGACTTTTTAGAAAAATTGCAGGTTTATTAAAAATTCAGTGCTTTAGAGTGAAATACACTAAAAAGAGCTTGGTAATCTAGTATCTGTTAAGAAATAAGCACATAAAAAGTAACACTGCCAGAGAGCATTTACTTAAATATTCATGAATTGGGGTAAAACCTACAGAAAGGTACCCACATTTGAATAAGGTGACTTATAACAGTACTTTAGTGTAAACCCAAAGTTAAAATAGTGTGAAAACTCAAAGACATCTGAATACAAATATTTACCTGTAAAATATCTGAAGCTTGCAACTGTTTTAAACAGATAAAGTGCTACACAGTGAACGAACATGACAGGTGTGTTAGAAAAAGACTGATCCTTATGAGATGACGGACTGCCTGGAGAATGCGTTGAAGCTGCTGACAGTGTCCTTACATCCATATATGAAACAGGCGGAGAGCATGAACCCAAAAGAGTTATTGGACAATCTGAAGGAGGTTGCAGAAAGTGTGACCTCTACAGAAATTACAAAGTCAAGTTATGAAAAGCTGGCTAAAATTGCAATTTTGCTGAAAGGATCGTTCAATGCAGCTGTTGAGAAAGCTGATGACCTTACACTAAGGTTAGACAGTGAAAAAGCGTTTGCTCAGGAAATTGAAGATCACTACCTTCAATTTAGAAGCGAACACGAGGTCCTCATGACGAAACATTATGAACAGATGTTTCACTTACAGCAAAATGCACGTGCAGAAGTTGATTCAATGACCAGCAAAATACAATTACTTGAGGCATCACTATCTGAAGCCAGGGATGCTACAGATGTGCTTAACAAAGATCTGCACAGACTCGAAGTGCATAAACAGATATTACTGGAAAAAGTTGTGCGTTCACGACATGAATGTCGGTCATCGCAGGAACGCCTGAAGGCTTGTGAGGAGGAACTGGCCGCAGCAACAAACAAGATTTCTGACGTGGGGCGAGTTTGTCTGGAACTCAGAGAAGACCGTGGACAGAGTTCAGGTCACCCACAAACACCTCAGAAAGACGTTGTTGCACATCCTGCTCTTAATCCACCCTCATCTCGGGCGGTAGGAACAGACCTGAACAGGCCTCCTCCACAAAACATGCAACAGAGTGCATGGCAACCCCCATCTTGGGTGGTAGGGGCAGTCCTTGACCAATCTGCACCAACCACACAAGTGAGACCGTTGATACTGTCTCCTTCAATGGATGATTTGCAGAAAATCTCAAAATATGTACAACGCTTTGTACCTGGACCGATGGGCTCATCTGGAACAAAAGCGTATCTCAGAGATCTAGAGTTCAGATTGAGATCTTATCCTAATGCTACGGTTGAGGATAAGATCAGTCTGATACGGCTCACTTCGGACAGAGAGGTATTCACTTTCATCGAGCGTCTACCTGATGCAACGAGAAAGGATTACAACCTTCTGTGTGAAGCTTTGATCAGAGAGTACGACCCCTGCACGGGACCTGCTGGTTTCCCAGCCGCTGACAAGGTCAAGCAGGGAAAGAATGAACATCCAAAAATCTATTACAAAAGAATCTTCCAAGCTTATTTTGGTTACAGAAATGAAACCGGAATGGAGGAAGAAGAAAATTTTAAATTTGTTTTCAGCAAAAATCTCCACACTGACATACGCATGTCAGTACAAATTATGGCAAATTTCAGAGAAAAATCCATAAATGAGATTAAACAGTGTGCTGTAAATGTGTTTGAGGTACGTTCTCATGCTAAGACGCCCATAGAGGTGTTTCCTGATGTAAAGGTTAAACCCCACTCCCTAGAAATGGAAGGAAGGCGCGCGACGCCACCTCCTCCTAAAACAGGCGAGAAAAGGCAGTATTTTCAAACAAATGAACCGCGTAATGAAGGTGCACGCTGGGACAAAAAGGCTCCTCTTTCAGAGGATGAGCGTGATGATCGTAAATGGGATATGCGTAGGACGCAAGGATGTGGGATCCGAGAGGACCCATATTATCAGGGGAAGTCCGAAGAGGAACCCCCAAAAGACGTACCTAGCCGCCTCCCACCTCGGACGAAACGTCCCGAGGCGAAAAAATCACAAAGGTTCCAGAAACAAGGCCCTAAACCTCTGAGCTCGGAAGAGACAGAGGAAATACAAAGGTTTTTAGACACTTTGATACACGCTGAAATGGGAACCCAACCAGGAGCACAATGTAGTGATCTGATCGCTACTAACTCTGAAGGCGCGAATGACAACATTACAGATGTCGGTGAAACACACCAAGACATTGCTGCTGCCTCCAAGAACCCCTCATCGGACGAAGGGGGGATAAACTCACACACAAACGATGATGAGTCATCACAAACTGAAAACTCAGACCCTGATTTTCATGATTTTGAACTAGGCATTCCAGTTCTGGGAGGACTCCCAGTTAACCTGGTACCGAGTCAAGAAGCTGGGCCAGTATGTTTCACGAAACCATCACAGGCCATCGCTCTTTTCTCAACCAATGACGTCGACCAAGGACCACAAACCTATGGTGTCTTACCCATAGACAGGTCCGACGACTC
>NW_023623491.1:0-4354 GCF_014905685.2 Nematolebias whitei | reverse complement strand
TCAGTCAGCATTGGGCGCACAGAAACTGTGTTATCAGCAGGTTTAGCTGCAGCTTGTGCACGTGTGACTGCCATTACCTCAGTTGTAGCTTGTGACGACTGAGTGTTGAGTAGCCAGGAGGGGTCAAAGGACCACGTGGGTCCGTTAACGGCTCCTTCCTTGGCTAGGGAGTCTGCAAGGTCTTTATAGTACTTGTCATCGCCTGGGACTCTGGAGTGTCCTGGAACTTTCTTCCAGAAGATCTGTAGATCATGTGATGTCACCAAGTGGTCACATGTCATGAAAAGCTCTTTGTGTTTTACCACCTTTTTGTTGCTTGTGAGAAAACCGTTCTGTTTCCACAGAGCGAGATGACACAAGAAACTCAGTCGAGCATAGTTAGAGTCAGTGCAGATGACTAGCGTCTGGATGGAGCGTTCTACTGCCATCTGTAGGCCTATTAGGATTGCAGCTATCTCAGCGTACTGAGAAGACTGAGAGCCTAATTTATAGCCAAATGTGACCTGTTCCAGGTCTTGGAGGAGAACTCCTCCAACACCTGCTGTGCAGACTTTCTCGTGGTGGAATGAACATCCATCCACGTACAATGTTGCCATATCTTTACAGATATTGCTATCAAAGAAGTGGTGATTTGGGTCCTCAGCAGCTGAGGGTTTACTCACAACCGGCTGTTGGGCGGCTGGTACATCCTGTGTACATTCCTGGCAGATTGCCAAATCAGTGCCCAAGTGCGACTTCTTATTTTGACCGTAGCGGATGTCTAGGTTAAAACTTTGAAGTGCCATAAGCCAGGTTGCAACACGTGAGTTTGTCACCACACCATCTCTGATGCGTTGGCTGTTCAGAAACGTTAATGGCTGGTGTTGTGTCTCAACAATGATTCTCCGTCCACCAATATAGCAGGAGAAATGTTTCACTGCCCACACAGTGGTCAATAGAGCCTTCTCACAGTCTGAATACCGTAATTCAGGGCCTGCCATCGTTTTGCTGGCGTAGGCCACAACACGCTTGTCTTTGTCGTGTATTTGGTACAGACCTGCACTCATGCAGTGAGGTGAGAAGCCCACTTCCAAGTAGAACTCTTTGGTGTAGTCTGGGTAGACTAGACATGGGGCTAACTTGAGCCTGTCTTTGAGAGCGTTCATTGCCTGCTGTTGTGTATCAGTCCAGACAAAAGGAACGTCTTTCTTTAAGAGTTCAGTTAGTGGTTTTGCGAGATCCGCATAATGCTCTATGAACTGGCGAGAGTAATTACACACTCCCAAGAAACTCTGCAGTTCCTTGAGATTGGTTGGGACTTTGAGGTTGTCCAGGCCTTGGGTGCGAGTCAACTGTGGTTGTATTCCGTCCGGGCCTACTAGGAGGCCAACGTAATCCACCTTGGTTCTGCACCACTGGCATTTCGACAGTGAGATTTTAGCACCAGCAGTCGTTAGCTGATTGAGGACGTGGTCGATCTCAGCCAAATGAGAGTCCAGTGTCGGCTGTCTCAAAAGGATGTCGTCCACGTAGATCAGTGTCCCACGCTCGTGGGCGTCTGGACATGCTTTGTTCAAAAAGATGTTGAACTCTGCAGGTGAGTTAGCGTAGCCAAAGGGACACCTGGTAAAGGTGTATTGTCGGCTGCCAAAAGTGAAAGCTAGTTTGTGTTGATCCTCGGCGCGCACAGGGATGGTCCAAAAACCAGAGGCGACGTCGAGGGTCGAGAAGTACTTACCATCGGTGACCTTTGGCAGTTCCTGATGGAGCTGAGTCATTGGCCACCTGGATAAAGGTACTTGTTTATTTAGCTTCCTGTAGTCTATGGTAAGTCTCCACTTACCATTTGGTTTTAAAACTGGCCATAGAGGCGCAGAGTAGGTGCTATTACATTGTCTGATTATACCTTTGACCAAAAGGTCATCAATGATCTCCTGGACAGGTTGGTATGCTGCCAGAGGGATCTTGTATTGTCTGACAAATGTTGGCGGTGCGTTGGGTGGGGTTGGGATTCTCACTGCGTGGAGCGAGGTCAACCCACAATCTGTCGAATCAGTTGCAAATGACTTTTCATATTTTAAAAGAACTTGGCGTAGTTTGTCTCTTTCTTCATCAGATGTCAGAGCGTCGGCTTGTGCGACCACCTGATCAATCTGTGATGAGACTGATAAGGGTTCTTGCTCCTTGGGGAGCTCCAACGAATCCCTTTCTGAGTCGTCGGGCCTGTCTATGGGTAAAACACCATAGGTTTGAGGTCCTTGGTCGACGTCATTGGTTGAGAAAAGAGCTATGGCCTGTGTTGGTTTCGTGAACCATACTGGCCCAGCTTCTTGACTCGGTACCAGGTTATCTGGGAGTCCTCCCAGAAATGGAATGCCTAGTTCAAAATCATGAAAGTCAGTTGAAATCAACCATCCTAGCATAGTCTTTTTTGGGATCAGCACCTCATCCGTGCCAGTGTTACACACAGCAATAGATGTGGTCCTGGAGTCAAGACTCACCTGGTTCGTGGCTTCCACGGACAGTCCCAAGTTGAAAAATGCAGGAGAGGGTTGAAAATATGCCTGTTTATGGCTAATAGCTTGTCCAGCTATGATGTGGATTCGCACCATTAGGCTTATCACCTGAGGTGGTACTGTGGTGTCTTGGTTGCTAGCAACCTGGCAAGCCTCTGGAATGGTCTGCCCAGCCTTAAGGTTTGCTGCGTCTAGCACAGGCGCATCCTTTGTGGCTGGTTTCAGGGACCACAGCACCTTGTTGATGGTGTCCACGTGGACACCCAACCTTACCAAAATGTCAGAGCCTATGTAGGATGCATGTGGTAAGTTTTGGATAACGAGAAACGGGTGAACCAGTTCTCGTTGATTCCAGTTCAGTTTTAGGTTAATGACTCCATCTGCGGTCATTACCTGTGAACTATTGGGAACTAATGGAAAGCGGAAAGCTTTTCTAATTAGTTCTAGACCAACGTGTTTGTGAACCAAGGTTTCGTAGAAAGCTCGGTTAATTGCTGATTTATCTGTCCACAGAGACAGAACAGCATCGTTGGTGTGGGACCCTTGGATCTCTACACCCTTAACTACCAGTGGTAGGTAGTGTTTGGTGGACTCTGACTGCTCCAGCTCACAGAGGAGGCTGTCTTGTTGAGTCAGAGTTTGGATCACTTGGGTTTCTTTGGTTTCACATGGTGTCAGAGGAGTACTCACCGGGCTCGTGTCCTCGGCTGAGGAGTCCTGTGCGCCTTCCGCGGTACCTGCTGTTGGGCAGTCTGTGTCACACTCCGGAGGCGTATCGATTGGCAGTGGGTTGCTCACTGTTGTCCACATTGTTTGATCACCATAATCTATAATCGCGCCGAAGCGATTTATAAAATCCTGGCCAACCAAAAATGGGAATGAGTCAACACGAGTCACGTGTACCGGATGGTACAGTGTCATATTGCCAATCTGCATGTGAACCATTGCTATAGCTGTCAGGGTTGTCTTCATTTCTGAGAGACCCTGCATTTCTATAGCACATTCAGAGAGAGGTATTATCCTGTTAACACTGGCAGCGGCCGTCCTCAGCTCCTCGAACAGTTTAGCCGACATGATTGTTATGTCTGCCCCACCGTCCAAGAGTGCTTCGTGTGTGAGGACACCTTCGAGTGTTACTGACAGGTACGCCTTTTTGGCGACCCCCTTTCTTATAAAGTTACACAGAAACCTCTTGGGTTTTTTCTGACGCTTTTTCACGCGTTCAGCCTTATCTGTGTAATTTTGGTTTGCCTGAACCGTCAGCACAGCAGAAGCTGTTTCTGAGTGTTCAGCCTGTGATGACACGTCATCGTTCGTGTGTGTGTTTACCCCCCCTTCTTCCGATGAGGGGTTGTTTGAGGCAACAACAGCAACGTCTTGGTGTGTCCCACCGACATCTGTTATGTTATCATTCGCGCCCTCAGATGTAATAGGAATTACATTACTGCAAAGTGCTCCTGGTTGGGTTCCCGTGTCAGTGTGTTTCAAAGTTTCTAACAACCTGCGTAGTTTCTCTGTCTCTTCCGAGCTCAGAGGTGTAGGGCCTTGTTTCTGGAACTTTTGTGATTTTTTCGCCTCGGTTCGTTTCGTCCGAGGTGGGGGACGGTCAGGTACGTCTTGCGGGGTTGCCTTTACGTACTGCCCCTGCCGATATGGTTTCTCATATCGTTGCGTCCTGCGTTCACCCATTTTTCGATAATCACTGGCTTCCTCTGAAAGAGGAGCCTTTTTGTCCCAGCGTGCACCTTCAGGACGCGGTTTGTTAGCTTGAACAGACTGTTTTCTCTCTTTCTTCTTAGGAGGAGGCGGCGAAGCACGTCGTCCTTCTAGTTCAAGAGGGAGGGGTTTAACCTTTACAC
>NW_023623490.1:0-4355 GCF_014905685.2 Nematolebias whitei | reverse complement strand
GAGTGTGCAGCATGACAGAGGAGCTGACAGAGAGCAGAGCTATGACAGAACCCCCCCCTCAAGGTCCGGCTCCTGAAGGACCACCAGGCTGGAGAGGGTTCAGTCGATGAAAGTCTCTAATGAGGGTTTTGTCCAGAATATTGCGTGAGGGCACCCAGGAACGTTCCTCCAGGCCGTACCCCTGCCAGTCTACCAGATACTGGAGTCCTCTCCCCCACCTTCTGGATCGAAGAAGGCGTCGGACCGTGTAGGCTGGGCTCCCCTGAATGAGTCGGGCGGGTGGTGGGAGGTCGGTGGTGGGTTGAAAACGTGGCAGGACAAATGGCTTGAGTCTTGAGACATGAAACGTTGGATGAATGCGCATGGACCTGGGTAACTGTAAGCGAACAGAGACAGGATTGATTATTTTGGTAATCAGAAAAGGACCAATGAAACGTGGTGCTAGTTTCTTAGATTCCACACGGAGAGGAAGGTCCTTGGTGGAGAGCCACGCTTTCTGGCCCACCTTGTACAATGGTTGAGGCGTTCTCCTGCGGTTAGCCCCCCGAACGTACCTTTTGGTGGCCAAAATTAGGGCTCTCCTGGCTTTTCTCCAGACTCGCTGGCAACGTAAAATTGCGAGTCGTGCAGAGGGAACCCGAGCTTCTCTCCCCTGGACTGAAAAAACAGGGGGTTGGAATCCATAGACAACATGAAAGGGTGAAATACCTGATGTAGAGGATGGAAGAGAGTTGATTGCTTGTTCAATCCAAGGGAGGTTGGACGTCCATTTCCTCGGGTCCCCCTCGCAGAGGAGCCGAAGCTTGGTCTCCACCTCCTGGTTGGTACGCTCAGATTGTCCATCCGTTTGGGGATGAAAACCTGACGAGAGGCTGACCGAGATCCCTAGCAGGTTGCAAAACTCCCTCCAGAACTTGGAAATGAATTGGGGACCTCGGTCAGACACAATGTTCTGGGGGAGCCCATGGAGCCTGAAAACCTCCTTGGCCATGATAACGCTGAGCTCCTTGGAAGAAGGTAACTTGGGGAGAGGAACCAGGTGGACCATTTTAGAAAAACGGTCCACAATGGTCAATAACACTGAATTACCTTCAGAAGGGGGTAATCCAGTCACAAAGTCCATAGCAATATGTGACCATGGGCGTGAAGGAATTGGCAGTGGTCGTAGCAGCCCGGCAGGTGGGCGATTGGAAGACTTGGCACGATTGCATTCGGGACATGACTTGACAAAGTGCTTGGTGTCCTCCGTAAGCGTAGCCCACCAGAATCGGGCACGAATGAGTTGGAGGGTCTTGGTGATTCCTGGGTGACAGAACAACTTTGATGAATGGCATAATTCAAGAACCTCTTTTACCTTTTGATTGGGGACAAACAGGCGCCCCCTAGGACAGGTGGGTGGACGTGGCTCGGAGAGTTGGACTTGTTGGAGATCGAGTTCTAATTGAGTCAAAGAAAGACGTACGGTCTCAGGCAGGATGAACTCGACCTCTTCTGAGGGCCCTTCCTTGACCTCAAAGACCCGGGACAGGGCATCCGGCTTGGCATTCTTGGGCCCGGGTCTGTAAGAGAGGGTGAAACTGAACCGAGAGAAAAACATAGCCCACCTGGCCTGACGGGGATTGAGTCTCTTTGCTGTGCGAAGGTACTCCAGGTTTTTATGGTCGGTCCATACCAAAAAGGACTTCTTCGCACCTTCCAGCCAGTGCCTCCATTCCTCCAGGGCCATCTTGACTGCCAAAAGCTCACGGTCTCCCACGTCGTAGTTTCTCTCAGCGGGGGAGAGTGCCCTGGAGAAGTAAGCACAGGGGTGGATCTTACCATCTGTGCTGCGCTGACTGAGGATGGCGCCCACCCCGGTGCTGGATGCATCGACCTCCACAATGAATTGTTTCTCGGGGTCTGGAGAGTGCAAGATTGGAGCAGAGGAAAACAATGTTTTGAGCTTCTGGAATGATTGGTTGGCAACGGAGTCCCAGATGAACTTGGTCTTAGATGAGGTGAGAAAATGAAGAGGAGCTGCAACTGAACTGTAGTTCTTAATGAACGTCCTATAAAAATTTGCAAAACCGAGAAACCTTTGCAGCTGTTTACGATCCTTGGGCTTGGGCCAATCCACCACCGCTGATACCTTCCCGGGTTCCATGGATACTTGACCTGGAGAAATGTTGAACCCAAGGAATGAGGTGGACACTTGGTGGAAAGCACACTTCTCTGCCTTGACAAACAAGTTGTTCTGTAAAAGGCGGGTTAAGACAGCTCTGACATGGCGACGGTGAGAAATGCTATCTTGTGAAAAGATAAGTATGTCATCAAGGTAAACAAAAGCGTAAATGTTAATCATGTCACGAAGGACATCATTAACCAGGGCTTGGAAAACGGCAGGAGCGTTGGTGAGGCCGAATGGCATAACAAGATATTCATAATGGCCATCTGCGGTATTAAAAGCCGTCTTCCATTCATCTCCCCGCCGTATCCTGACCAAATGGTAAGCGTTGCGAAGATCCAGTTTGGTGAATATCTTAGCATTTTGGATTATATCAAAAGCAGAGTTCATGAGGGGCAGAGGATACTTGTTCTTTATGGTTATTTTGTTAAGTTCTCTATAGTCAATGCATGGACGAAGTGACCCATCTTTCTTCCCTACAAAGAAAAAACCTGCACCAGCGGGGGATGCTGAAGGTCTAATGATACCAGCTTGGAGGGACTCTGTTATATATTTCCTCATGGACTCTTGCTCGGGACCAGACAAAGAATATAATCTACCCCGAGGGGGGGTAGAACCTGGGATCAGGTCAATACCACAATCGTATGGACGATGTGGCGGAAGGGACGTAGCTTTTGATTTATTAAAGACCTCTTTCAAATCATGGTACTCTTTAGGTACCTGACTTAGATTAGGATAGGTCTCCTCATTGGCTGTGACAAGGGCTGGTGAACTGGGTTGGCTCTGAATACATGTAGAATAACACTCATTAGCCCATCCTACAATCTCTTGGTTCCTCCAATCGATTTGGGGTTGTGTTTGCGTAACCAAGTGGAACCTAAAACCACTGGGAGTTGGGGTGAATCAATAACAATGAATCTGATCAGTTCCGAATGGTTGTTGGCCGACACCATGGTGACTGGAACAGTTTCAAGACTAGATTGACTTAAAGGATGACCATCTAAAGCGAGGACCTTATGGTTGTTAGGTGATGGAACAATGGTCAGATCTATGGATTTGGCAAAGGTTTTATCAATGAATTCCGTGTCGGCCCCTGAATCAATAAAAGCTGAGACGATGACGGGTTGACCACCCTTTATTATGAACTTGGACATGATAGGTGGAGAGGACTTGATCTTATGACTAAGACTCAACAGGAGCCTCTCTTCTCCTGCTGAGCCTGGTCTTTTACTGGACAATGATGACAATCATGACCGCCTTGACCACAATAAAAACAGAGATGGTACCTCCTCCGACGTTCTCGTTCCTGGGTGGTCAGACGACTTCTTCCTAGTTACATGGGTTCCGTAGCATACAGAGGATCCTGAGGGCTCTTGGTTTGTTCCGTTTTAGGTTCATGATCCACAAGGTGATGTCTGGTTCTGGACATGGCTGTGGCCTTGCCTCGACTCTGTTCACGGTCACGCTCACGCTCACGCAGGCGAAGGTCAACACGGGTGGCCACCTCCTCCAGCTGGCGTAGGGATGAGGGATAGTCCATTGTTGCCAGCACATCCTTAACATCTTCATTAAGCCCCCTGAAGAAGGCGTCAGTGAGTGCGTGTTCATCCCAATGACTGTCTGCTGAAACAGAGTGAAAGTGAATGATGTATTTGGTTACAGAATCCTTGCCTTGTTTAATATCAAAAATTCTTCGGGCTGCCTCTCTCTCAGGGAGGATGGGGTCAAAAACCCGACACAGCTCTTTGGAAAATTCAGAAAAATTACGACATACCACGCCACCTTTTAACCATTCAGAAGTGCCCCACGTCTTGGCTCCTCCAGCGAGAAGTGAGACAGCATAAGCTACTTTAGCATGCTCAGTGGGAAAACATGAAGGTTGCAATTGAAATTGAATGTCACACTGAGTCAAAAATGGTCGACATTGCTCAGGCTCACCTCTGAAATGTTCAGGGGGGGCTAACCGTGGTTCTCTTGGTGCAGGAGTCAACAGGGTTTGGTTGATGACTTGGTTTGACTGTTGGGACAAAGCTTGAAGATAAACAACCATTTCCTGAAGCCCTTTCTCAAGTTTACTAACAGCCCCTTCTACCTTAGAGCACCACTCTCGGGTTGGTGTTGGATCCATAATGGCCAGATTCTACTGTCATGAACCAGAGGCCGGATCGCAAACAACAACAACAACCACTGA
>NW_023623489.1:0-4355 GCF_014905685.2 Nematolebias whitei | reverse complement strand
CTGTTTAAGTTGGTCATTTCATTTAGTTAATGTCTGTCTGAATGGTTGACTTACACTTGTTTTTTGTTTGAGGTGCTGCTGATATAAACCAGCTGGAGGAGGAAACCTGGAGCAAACCATTTTCTGAAAGACTGAAGGGGGAGACTTGTTTCAAGTTGATCTCAATAGTTAATTTTGTCACTTAAATATTCACTTATTGTTTGTGCTAAGTTAAAGTTAGTTTTGCTTTATTTGTTTCATAGGATGCTTTAGTTAATTTTGTATTTATTTGTTCTTTGTCATGTTGTGCCTCCCTCATGTGGTAGACTTAGGTTACTCCACCTCTAATTAAGCAGCCTTTTGTTTGTTTTAAGGGGAAGGGTTTTTTTTGTGTTCAGTTAGAGTTCAGTTGACCTTAGTCAGTTTGGATCCAAATTTGTTACTTACTTTTTGATTTATTCTTGCCTTAAGTTTTTAGGCTTTAACTATTTTTTGGAAGAATTAAAACTGAAACCTTTTTTCTACTTTGAACACTTTTTTTGTCCTCATTGGAGTCTGGTCCCTCACAGTTGGTGTCAGGAGTGTCTCCTTCGTTTTCCGAGAAGAAAAGTTTCCAAAATGCCTGGAAGGGGAAGAGGACGAACAAGAGGAGAACCCAGTGCTGAGCTTAATGAAAGAGAGGCTGCGGAGGAACATGGAGCTGTTGGTGGAGTGTTTGACACGGATGAGGAGGTGAATGAACCAACACTAGCAGACTTGGCTAACCTTCTCCGAGCCCATATAGGACATCAGAAGGCCAAAGAGGACCACTGGACCAGCGAAAATGCTAAGCAACAACAGAAATTTGAGGAACTACAACAACAGTTCAGATTGTTTAAAAGGGAGAGCCAACCCCAGACCACGCCCTCTGCTCTTCTGACAACATCACCAGTGCGGCCTACACAACCACCAGATCCTGGAGTGGCAGCCTCACCTCAACACAGTCAATCAGGTGACCTTTATGCACAGTCATCTGTTTCTTATGCACCTAAATTGCAAAAATTGAGTGAAGAAGATGACATTGAACATTTTCTCATTACTTTTGAAAGAATAGCTTCTGCCTGCAGGTGGCCAAGAATTGACTGGGCTTTTCATTTAATACCTCTGCTAACAGGCAAAGCTAGATGTGCCTTTGTGCACATGGATGTTGATTTGTCTATGAATTATGATCAAGTTAAACTAGCTGTTTTGCAGAAGTATGACATTAACAGTGAAACCTATAGGCAAAGATTCCGCTCGCTTCAGGTGGAGCTCGAAGAAACTCCAAAAGAGCTCTACGTAAGGCTGAAGGAGCTGTATGTCAAATGGGTGCAACCTAACGGTAAAACGGTCGAACAAATCAATGAAATTATTATTCTTGAACAGTATCTAAGAATGTTGTCACCAGAACTTCAGGTGTGGATAAAGGAACACAATCCAAAGACTGCAAAGGAGGCTGCTGAACTGGCTGATGTGTTTGTGGCTGCAAGGAGAACGAACTCTTGGGCTTTTCAAAGCTGGAAAAAGGATGGCCGCCATCAATCTCCAGCCCAACCAGTTTCGGCTGTGGGTAAGCTACCTGTAAAAGAGAGATTTGGTTCAAAATTTCAAGGGAAAAAGCCCATTTGTTACTTATGTGGACAGGAAGGTCATACTAAACCAATGTGCCCTCAAACTGCTGTGAAGTTGTCCCAGATGTGTTTTGTGCCCAGGAAAGAGACTCAAAATGTTGGAACAATGGATCAGTTAATGGAGACCTCTGTGGAGCTCAACGGTCATGCACTGAAGGCTCTGATTGATACAGGGAGCACGCAGACTTTGGTCCAGAGCAGGTATGTCTCACCCCAGTTTGTTTGCACCAGTGAGACCATTCCGATCTGCTGCGTCCATGGTGACAAAATGGAATATCCAACAGCAGATGTTTATGTGACTATAAAAGGACAAACTTACCTGCTTAATGTTGGGATAGTAGATAACTTGCCATTTCCAGTAATTCTTGGCAATGACCTGCCAGTTCTTATTGACCTGTTGAAGTCTCCTCAGTGTAATGTGGCCCTAACTCGGGCCCAAGCAAAGCAGTCTGAGGAAATTGTTTCCGACCTCTGTACCCTACCGTTCCACAATGTGGAGTTTTTCACAGAGGAAACTAAAGACAGGAAGTCCAAAAGACTACGGAGAAGGGAGAAGTTTCAAGGGACGGTGGTAGTCCCTTCTGATGCACCAGAGCCTGAGATACTCCAAGATTTCAAAATCCCTGGTAATATATTGGAGCTGCAGCACCAGGATTCAAGTCTTGTGAGATACTTTAAAGAAGCCAAAGTCAATAAAAATTATTTTGTCATTCAAAATTACATTCTTTACAGACAAAATGGGCCAATTCAACAGCTGGTGGTTCCCAAAGCAGTTAGAGAAACTGTTTTGAAGTTGGGCCATTCAATTCCCTGGGCTGGCCACCTGGGAAAGCATAAGACCTTAGCCGCATAAAGCGCTGTTTCTTTTGGCCTGGCTTGCGTAAAGATGTTGTGCAGTTTTGCAGGAGCTGTCCAGAATGCCAAATGACATCAGCTAGACTCCCCAACAAAGCTCCTCTCCAACCTCTTCCAGTTCTGAGTACACCATTTCAACGCTTGGGTATGGACATAGTGGGCCCGGTTGAAAAGAGTAAAGCAGGTAACCGGTTTATGCTGGTGATTGTGGATTACACAACTAAATATCTGGAAGTTTTCCCCTTGAAAGTTGTCAAAGCAAAGAATGTTGCATTCTGCTTGGTACAATTTTTTTCAAGAGTTGGCTTTCCTCAGGAAATACTGACTGACCAGGGCACCAATTTTATGTCCAAGCTGCTTAAAGATGTGTATCAGTTGCTGGGAATTAAAGGTCTGAGAACAACACCCTATCATCCACAAACAGATGGCCTCACTGAACGGTTTAATCAAACACTTAAACAAATGTTATGAAAATTTGTGAGTGAAACAGGCTCTGACTGGGACCAATGGCTCCCGTATATTCTGTTTGCATACAGAGAAGTTCCCCAGGCCTCCACTGGGTTTTCTCCGTTTGAGTTATTATTTGGCCATGAAGTGAGGGGACCCTTGACTGTTCTAAAGGAACTGTGGGAGTGGGGACGAACTAACAAAGAACCTTTAAATGTTGTGTCTTATGTGCTCCAGATGAGGGAGAAGCTGGAGAAGATGACAATCCTGGCTCAGGAGCACATGAAGACTTCTCAACACAAACAGAAGACCTGGTATGACACTGCATCTCAGGAGAGAGGGTTCAAGCCAGGCCAGAAAGTGCTTGTTATGCTGCCTTCAGAGGACAGCAAGCTACTGGCTAAGTGGCAAGGACCTTATGAGGTACAGGAGAAACTGGGACCAACAACATACAAAGTCTCTGTTCCAGGTAAAAGTCGCTCTACTCGCATTCTCCATGTGAACCTGCTGAAACAGTGGGTGTCCCGGGGCCAAGAGAAACCGGCCTCCTTTTACATCCGGAGCACAGATGATGAAGAATCTGAGGAGCTATATTTTCCTGTTCCATCAGCCTCCAAGCCCAGTTTGGCTCATCTGTCAGAAGAACAACAGTCAGAGGTGAGGACTGTCTGTCCGTTGACTGTGTTCCAGGAGAATCCAGGTTACACTGATGTGATAACTCATGACATTATCTTAAAAAAGGATGCTGCTCCAAAACGACTGAGCTATCGCATACCTGAGAGACTTCTCGAACCACTAAAAAAGGAAGTTGAGTTGATGATTTCACTTGGGGTTATTGAGGCATCACAGAGAGAGTGGTGCAATCCAATTGTTCTTGTCCCTAAAAAAGATGGAACAATAAGGTTTTGCATTGATTTTCGCCATTTAAATTCAGTCTCAAAATTTGATTCTTATCCAACACCACGAATAGATGATCTTATTGAGAAACTAGGCAAAGCAAAATATCTCACCACCATTGACCTTTCCAAAGGATATTGGCAAGTACCACTCTCTCCCAGGTCCAAAGAACTGACGGCTTTCAGAACACCATGGGGCCTTTACCACTTCAGAGTGATGCCGTTTGGACTGCACGGGGCTCCTGCCACATTCCAACGCCTAATGGATAAGGTACTCAATGGCCTCTCACATTTTGCCTCTGCATATCTAGATGACATCATTGTTTACAGCAGCTGCTGGATGAACACCTGCAACATCTGCAAGTGATTTTTGAGTGTCTCCAGAAAGCAGGATTAACGGTGAATTCAACCAAGTGTGCTATAGCAAAGAGGGAAACGGAGTACCTTGGCTTTGTCATCGGAGGAGGATTGGTGAAGCCACAAATTAAAAAAATTGAAGCCATCCAGTCCTGCCCCCTTCCCCAGACAA
>NW_023623488.1:0-4356 GCF_014905685.2 Nematolebias whitei | reverse complement strand
AACAGAGTGACACAAAAACCTAACTGACAGACGTGATTCGTGACAGATCCCCCCCTCAAGGAACGCCTCCCGGCGTTCCACCAGGTTGCTCAGGATGCAGGCGATGGAAGTCCCGGATCAAGGGCTTATCCAGGACGTGACGGGAAGGCACCCAGGACCGCTCCTCCGGTCCGTACCCCTCCCAATCGATGAGGTACTGCAGGCCCCGACCCCGCCGTCTAGAACGGAGGAGCCGGCGGATGGTGTAAGCCGGTGAACCATCGATCAGACGGGCGGGAGGGGGGGAAGCAACAGGGGAATGAAAATGGGAGGAGGAGACAGGTTTGACACATGAAACATGAAAAGAGGGGTGGACACGTAAGGACTTGGGCAGAGTAAGACGAACAGACACGGGGTTAATGATTTTGGAGATGGGGAAAGGACCAATGAAGCGGGGGGCAAGTTTACGAGAAGCAACCTTCAGGGGAAGGTTCTTCGTGGAGAGCCACACCTTCTGACCCACAGCATACTCAGGTTGGGGGGTCCTATGGCGGTCCGCCTTTTTACAGTAGGCAGCACGTGACTTGAGCAAGGCGGTCTTGGCCCTCCTCCACACCCTCTGGCAACGGAGAGCGGCGAGGTGGGCCGAGGGAACAGATGCCTCCCTCTCCTGAACAGAGATAACAGGTGGTTGGAAACCAAAAACAGTGTAAAAAGGGGACAGACCAGTGGCAGATGAAGGGACGGAATTGAAAGCGTGCTCGATCCACGGGAGAGCAGAGCTCCACTTCTCGGGGTCGTTAAGACAGAGGAGCCTCAGTTTGCCCTCCACTTCCTGATTAGCCCTCTCAGTCTGACCGTCCGTCTCAGGGTGAAAACCCGAGGAGAGGCTAATAGAAATACCCAGAAGACCACAAAACTCTTTCCAGAAGTGGGAGACAAACTGAGGCCCCCGATCAGAAACAATGTCTACAGGCAACCCATGAAGCCTAAAAACCTCACGAGCCATGACGTGAGCCAGTTCTTTAGAGGACGGTAACTTAAGGAGGGGGACCAGATGAATCATTTTGGAGAAACGATCGACAATGGTGAGGATGACAGTGAAATTGTTAGAAGGTGGGAGACCAGTTACAAAGTCCATGCCAATATGAGACCAGGGACGCGAAGGGCAAGGAAGGGGGCGAAGAAGCCCCGATGGAGATCGTCTGGAGGTCTTGGACTGAGCACAGGCTGGACAAGACCGAACGTACAGGCGAACGTCCCTGGACATGGTCTCCCACCAAAATTGGGACCTGACAGTGAAAAGGGTCTTGGCGAAACCTGGGTGACAATACAGCAGGGAGTTGTGACAAAAATGAATGACCTGTTTAACCTTATCGGATGGAACATATAGACGATCAGGTGGACAGTTAGCTGGAGGAGGACGTGTCTGGCTGAGGTCTCTCAGGTCCTGCTCTAACTGGGTGATGGCCAGGCGGGCACTCTCAGGAAGGATAAAACTCTCTTCCTGAGCCGAGGGGAAATTATCCTCCTCCAAAATGCGAGACAGGGCATCGGGCTTAACATTTTTCTCCCCAGGTCGATAAGAGAGGGTGAAATTAAATCGAGAGAAAAACAAGGCCCACCTGGCCTGGCGAGGATTTAGGCGACGAGCGGACCTGAGATATTCCAGGTTCTTGTGGTCAGTCCATACCTGAAACGGGAACCTGGCACCCTCCAGCCAGTGACGCCACTCCTCCAGGGCGAGCTTAACAGCAAGCAGCTCCCTGTCCCCAACATCATAATTTCGTTCTGCCGGGGACAGGCTGCGGGAGAAGAAGGCGCATGGGTGAAGACGTCCATCCTCATTGCGCTGACTAAGAATAGCCCCCGCACCAGTGCTGGAAGCGTCCACCTCCACTACAAAAGGCTCCTCTGAATTGGGGGACTGCAGGATGGGAGCAGAAACAAAAAGTCTCTTAAGTTCGGTAAATGCGGTCTCTGCTGCAGTGGACCAGAAAAAACGAGACTTGGTAGAAGTGAGTTCATGAAGGGGTTTAGCGATGATACTGTAGCCTTTGATAAAACGTCTATAGAAATTGGCAAACCCCAAGAAACGTTGAAGCTGTTTGCGGTCCTTAGGAACGGGCCAATCCACCACAGCAGAGACCTTACTGGAATCCATCTCGACACTATTGGGGGACACAACAAAACCTAGGAATGAAGTTGAAGAGACATGAAATTCACATTTCTCAGCCTTGACATATAGTCCATTCTGTAACAGGCGGGTGAGAACAGATCTCACTTGTTTACGGTGTGAAATTATGTCTTTAGAAAACACAAGTATATCATCGAGATACACAAAAACAAATCTGCCGACCATGTCTCTTAGCACGTCATTCACCAAAGTCTGAAACACGGCCGGTGCGTTGGTTAAACCAAATGGCATTACCAAAATTTCATAGTGTCCATCGGGGGTATTAAAAGCCGTCTTCCACTTGTCCCCCTCTCTGATGCGGACCAAGTGATAGGCATTCCTAAGGTCTAATTTGGTGAAGATGCTAGCCCCCTGGATAAGGTCAAAAGCAGTGGACATAAGGGGAAGAGGATATTTGTTCTTAACAGTAATTTTGTTAAGTCCTCTGAAATCTATGCAAGGACGCAGAGACCCATCCTTCTTTTTAACAAAAAAGAACCCAGCACCGGCAGGAGAGGCGGAAGGGCGGATGATGCCAGATTTCAGGGACCCCTGAATGTACTCTCTCATTGTGGCTTGTTCTGGGGCTGAGAGAGAGTACAGAGCTCCTCTAGGAGGAGTAGACCCTGGAATAAGATCAATGCCACAGTCGTACGGACGGTGAGGAGGAAGCGAGGTGGCCTTAGTTTTATTAAAGACCTTCTTAAGGTCGTGATACTCTCGGGGCACATTAGATATATCAGAATCATAAGTCACATTATTATCTACTGTTTCTACAGGGACCACAGCATCAAAAAGGCATGTAGTTAAACAGTCATCCGACCACCCTAAAATCTCTCCCCTCCTCCAGTCTAGATGGGGATTATGTTTCATTAACCATGTGGTTCCTAAGACCACTGGAGCCTGGGGAGATTTGATGACCACAAAGGATATCTCCTCCTTATGGTTACCCCCTAAACACAATAAAACTGGTTCAGTAATCAAAGAAGAAGAGTTCAAAGGATGACCATCTAAGGCCACTACTGACAGTTTGTGGGGGGTAGAACAAAACCGAATACCTGCTGTTACAGCAAAGTCATGGTCAATGAATTCAGTATCAGCCCCAGAATCAATGAAAGCTTTAATAGAGACCTGAGATTTGCTGGGGGTGATCAGATCGGCGGGTATGGTGAAAGGTGAGGAGAGTTTGCTGGTGCTGACATGGCTCAGTAGATATCTCCTCTCATCTACTGAGCGACCCCTTTTACCGGACACTTGGCGTTGATATGACCAGCCCCTCCACAATAAAAACAAAGATGTCCTCTCCGTCTTCTCTCACGTTCAGTCTCAGTAAGGCGACTCCTGCCCAACTGCATAGGTTCCTCTGCCAACAGAGGAGAAGAAACAATCGGTGAGATGAGAGATCGTGGAGGGGGTCGAAACTCACTGACTGATTTTGCCGCCGGTGAAGTCTTTGTTCCTCGTTCTCTGGCTCGTTCGACCAGCCTTAAGTCCACCCTGGTGGCCAAATCCTCAAGGTCCTGTAGGGAGTCAGGATAACGTTTAGTAGCAAGTTCATCTTTGATCTCGTCCGTTAGACCCCTATAAAAGGCATCAGTAAGAGCCTCCTCGTTCCAATGGCTTCCTGAGGCAATGGCGTGGAAGTCGATAATGTAATCGGTCACCCTGCGATTACCTTGGTGAATGTCAAACAACCGTCTGGCAGCCTCACGTTCTGGCAAGACTGGGTCAAAAACCCTACAGAGCTCCCTGGTGAAGGCCTGCAGAGAATAAATGTTAGTAGAGTTTTTCTGCCATTCAGCAGTGCCCCACTTCTTAGCTTGCCCAGCGAGAAGAGAGATCATATAAGCGACCTTGGATCTTTCTGAGGGAAAAGATGACGGTTGTAATTCAAAATGAATCTCACATTGCGTAATAAAAGGTCTACACTGATCAGGAGTCCCTGAGAACAATTCAGGCGGAGTCAGACGAGGTTCCCTATTGGACTCAACATAACGCGTGGTCATGGCTGAATTATGTTGCTGATCCTGTGAGTTTAAGTTGTCCAACCTGCGGGACATGTTCTGCATGTCTGAGGTTATTTTACCGATAGCTCCCTCAACCTCTGAGCGCCAACCTGCTGGTGGTGAGTGATCCATAATGGCCCGGTAGTTCTGTAACGAACCCCGTATAATGGACCAAAATCACCACCACAAAAATCA
>NW_023623487.1:1547-4356 GCF_014905685.2 Nematolebias whitei | reverse complement strand
ATTATTATTCTTTTTTATTTTTGTACCTGCCATAATTTAAAAAAAATATATACATATATTTTTTTCCCTGCCGCAATTTTTTTTTTACATGCCATAATTTAAAAAAAAACATTGTAATTATTATTATTTTTACTTGCCGCAACTTTTTATTTGGTGGCATCTGCCATGGAATTACTGGAAGCTGACAGAGATTTACTGACAGATGACATGGTTTCTTTTACTGACAGATGACACAGCTTCTCTCGAGTTATTTTTATTATCATTATTATTACATGCTGTGGCAGCTGCCAGTAAACCAGCGGCAGCTGCCTTGCCACAGCAGCATCATGGCAGCTGCCAGTCAATTTACTGGCAAATACCAGCTTGAGTGGCACATGTCATAATAGTAGGAGCCACTAAAGCAGACACTAGGTAGCCAGAGTGTGGCAGAACTGCCAGGGCTGATACCTGTTTTGGGGTTTTGCTGATGCAGGTTTTTGGAAAACGTGCTAGTTATATAGCCTGTTTGTAAATAATAATTTTTGAACTTAGGATGTTATTTGTTAGTTAACCGTGTAATACCTTTAATATTTAAAATGACTTGATGGAAGATGTCATAAGTAATTAAAGCTGCCACTAGGTGCCACTGTTACAGCAGCAGCTACCACTAGTTCAAAGGAAAATAATTCAACAGCTGGATTATTACACAGCATTGATAGTTCATGTAACTTTTTACTCAGAAAATGAAAAGTCTCTGAAAGCCCCTGGCCATGTGGGTGCCACAGAACAGGGGCTGACATGGTGCCACAGGATGCCAGATGGTGCCACCGGATAATGGTAATAATTATTGCACTCTATAAAACTAAGCCGATTTCTGTTCGTCTCCTTCCTTACCTCTATCTCAGATGAAAATAGGCCCCAGCAATGAAGACATCCAGTTATTTTGGTTGCAATGTTTTTATTTCTATTGTCTAAACAAATCTGGCAAAAACCTTCATTTTCCTGTTATCAGCAATTTCACAGCAGAATTTTTCATAGTCATCCTTATTTTGGAAGACAAAGGGGGGTTGTTCTGCTGGAGAACTTTCATCCATGTCCTCAGTCCAGCTCTTGAAGGCCAGGAGAGCTTCCTCTACTTCTTGGTCATCATACCATACCAATTTATTTATAAAGCACTTTAAACAGTGACAAAGCACACCAAAGTGCTGTACAGGGACAAACAGAACAAGCACATAGCAACAGATTACATAACAGGACACCAAAAAGTAGAAACCGACAAAAACAGTAATGGATAACAACAACAACCGCAACATGACTAACACAGTGTGATGCACACAGACTCAGCACAGATCACACAGTGCAGAAAGCCAGGGAATAGAAGTGTGTTTTTAAGCGAGATTTAAAAACTGTGAGGGAGGGGGCCTGTCTAACCAGCAGAGGTAACTCATTCCAAAGTCTTGGGCCTGCTACAGAGAAGGCCCTGTCACCTCTGCGCTTGAGACGGGTTCCTGGGACTGTTAGGAGCAACTGGTCTGCTGATCTGAGAGAACATGGTGGGACATACGGCTGGAGCAGATCAGTAAGATAGGAGGGGGCAGAGCTGTTTAGTGATTTATAGACATACAAAAGTATTTTGAATTTGATTAGAAGGTGAACCGGAAGCCAGTGTAGGGAGGCCAAAACCGGTGTAATGTGCTCTCTTTTGCTTGTGCTGGTCAAAAACCGGGCTGCTGCATTTTGGACCAGTTGGAGTCTAGCTATGGAGGTCTGACTGATACCAAAAAGGAGTGAGTTGCAATAGTCGAGCCTGGATGTAATGAATGCATGAATTACTGTCTCCAGGTTATTTTTGGACAATATGGGCTTCAGCTTAGACAGTCGCCTCAGCTGGAAAAAGCAGGATTTAACAATCATATTTACATGATTGTTGAGTTTCAGAGAAGGGTCAATTATCACTCCTAGATTAGTGACTCTTTGTTTCACTAACGGTGACAGAACGGATAGGTCGATGCAGTGGTTGGTGATTGTGTCATTGGGAGGAAACAGCATAACTTCAGATTTCTTCTCGTTGAAACTCAAGAAATTTAAAGCCATCCAATCTCTGATGTCAGCCAGGCAGTCCAGTAACGGTTGAATAGAGCGAGTACCGTTGAGTCTGAGGGGAAAGTAGATTTGGCAGTCGTCGGTGTAGAAATGAAAATGTATGTTATGTTTCCTGAAAATAGCACCTAGTGGCAGCAGGTATAAAGAAAATAAAAGAGGACCAAGGATGGACCCTTGTGGTACCCCCCATTTAAGCGCTGCCGAGGCTGAACTAAAATCTTTGATGGAGACACAAAAGGACCTGTCAGCGAGGTAAGATCTAAACCATTCGAGGGCTGACCCCGTGATGCCCACCCACTGCTCTAACCTCGCAAAGAGGATCTCGTGGTCAGTTGTATCAAAGGCAGATGTGAGGTCCAGTAAGAGAAGGAGCAAAGAATCACCAGCGTCTGTGAATAGGAGAATGTTGTTAAAAACCTTGAGTAGAGCAGTTTCAGTGCTGTGGAGAGGTTTAAAGCCAGACTGGAATAGCTCTAAGATGGCATTATCCTCTAGAAAGCATTTCAGCTGGGACTCCACTATTTTTTCCAGCAGTTTAGCGACAAATGGGAGTCTGGAGACAGGCCGGAAGTTGGACATGACTGAGGGGTCAAGGCTAGGTTTTTTCAGGAGAGGTTGGACAGCAGCATGTTTAAAAGTTATTGGTATCACACCTGAGGCTAAGCTGCTGTTCACAATGCCAAGAACAGGAGGGCCCAGAACAGGAAGAAGCTCCTTAAGGAGTCGA
>NW_023623487.1:0-1447 GCF_014905685.2 Nematolebias whitei | reverse complement strand
GGGGAGCCAGATGGCTTCATGCCGCACATGACCTGCTCCAGGGAAGACAGAGAGATGGGCTCGAAGTGGTCAAGAACAGCAACACAATGAGATGGGATGGACGGATCATGAGCAGGTGGAGAAATGAGTGCCCGGGTGTTTGCAACTTTTTCAGAAAAGAAATGGAGGAAGTTTTCACACAGCTCAGTTGAAGCTTCTAGAGGTGAAGGTTCACTGAGGTGTAGAACTGAGTTCAGGGTGGAAAAAAGGGCTCGGGGGTTGTGGGAGTTTGAGGCAATTATTGCAGAAAAGAACTTCGATTTGGCGGCTTTAACTGCCTTCTGATAATGATGCCAACTCTCCTTTAGGATTTGAAAAGAAACCTGCAGCCTGTCTTTCTTCCACCTGCGTTCAGCTCTCCTACACTGCTGTCTAACGGCTTGAGTGACGTCATTAAGCCATGGTTCTGATAAAAGTTTTGTTTTCCTGGTTTTAACGGGAGCAACACGGTCCAGAATATTTAAGCAAACAGAGTTAAGCTGAGAGGTTAGCTCCTCGGTGGAGAGAGACACTGAGAGCTGATTGATCCTCTCAGAGCTAAAAGCTTCAGTAAAACGTACAGCAGTGAAACGGTTAATGGCGCGTGAAGTACGTGCAGAATCACATGACTTAGCAGTAGGACAAGGCGGGATGATATCAAACAAGACAGGCATGTGGTCTGAGAGAACGTTGTCACCGATTACCAAATTACAAACAGAGACATCACGTGTTAAAATGAGATCCAGAGTGTGACCGTGTTGTTGGGTGGGAGCATTTACATGTTGAGTTAAATTAAATGAGTCCAACAAATCAAGGAAGTCCTTCACTAACGGCTTCTCCTGACAACAGACGTGAATATTAAAGTCACCAACAATAATAAAGTGATCATATCTTGGTGTGATGTAAGCCAGAAAATCAGAGAATTCACTTATGAAGTCCTTGGAACGAGGGGGGCGATAAACAATCGCACACAGAACGGGCGGGGAATGTCCGAGTTCAAAAGCACTCAACTCAAAACTGGAGCAGGGCATGAGGGTGGACAACTGTTTACAGGAAAAGTTTGATTTAAATACAGTTAATATTCCACCACCCCGCCGACCTGATGGCCGCGGGGCATTAAAACACAGACAGTCCGGAGGTAAAAGTTCCACCAAGGCGCTTGAATCACCCAAAGGCAACCAGGATTCAGTGAGAAAAAGAAAATCTTGTCCCTCGTCTTTAAAAAAGTAATTTAGAATAAAAGTCTTGTTGGCAACAGACCTTGTGTTGATGAGGCACGTCCTGGTCTGGTCCGACACAGAACCAGCCATGGTGGGGGTGGTGCGCGCCAACGGTTGCAGATTTTCAAAAACAGCGCCTCCAAGACGGTCCAAGCACCGGGCCGGTAGACAACACCCATATTTTCCCTGGTCCGGGCACGTAGGAAGCT
>NW_023623486.1:0-4357 GCF_014905685.2 Nematolebias whitei | reverse complement strand
TGAACAGAGTGACACAAAAACCTAACTGACAGACGTGATTCGTGACAGATCCCACCCTCAAGGAACGCCTCCCGGCGTTCCACCAGGTTGCTCAGGATGCAGGCGATGGAAGTCCCGGATCAAGGGCTTATCCAGGACGTGACGGGAGGGCACCCAGGACCGCTCCTCCGGTCCGTACCCCTCCCAATCGATGAGGTACTGCAGGCCCCGACCCCGCCGTCTAGAACGGAGGAGCCGGCGGATGGTGTAAGCCGGTGAACCATCGATCAGACGGGCGGGAGGGGGGGAAGCAACAGGGGAATGAAACTGGGAGGAGGAGACAGGTTTGACACACGAAACATGAAAAGAGGGGTGGACACGTAAGGACTTGGGCAGAGTAAGACGAACAGACACGGGGTTAATGATCTTGGAGATGGGGAAAGGGCCAATGAAGCGGGGGGCAAGTTTACGAGAAGCAACCTTCAGGGGAAGGTTCTTCGTGGAGAGCCACACCTTCTGACCCACAGCATACTCAGGTTGGGGGGTCCTATGGCGGTCCGCCTTTTTACAGTAGGCAGCACGTGACTTGAGCAAGGCGGTCTTGGCCCTCCTCCACACCCTCTGGCAACGGAGAGCGGCGAGGTGGGCCGAGGGAACAGATGCCTCCCTCTCCTGAACAGAGATAACAGGCGGTTGGAAACCAAAAACAGTGTAAAAAGGGGACAGACCAGTGGCAGATGAAGGGACGGAATTGAAGGCGTGCTCGATCCACGGGAGAGCAGAGCTCCACTTCTCGGGGTCGTTAAGACAGAGGAGCCTCAGTTTGCCCTCCACTTCCTGATTAGCCCTCTCAGTCTGACCGTCCGTCTCAGGGTGAAAACCCGAGGAGAGGCTAATAGAAATACCCAGAAGACCACAAAACTCTTTCCAGAAGTGGGAGACAAACTGAGGCCCCCGATCAGAAACAATGTCTACAGGCAACCCATGAAGCCTAAAAACCTCACGAGCCATGACGTGAGCCAGTTCTTTAGAGGACGGTAACTTAAGGAGGGGGACCAGATGAATCATTTTGGAGAAACGATCGACAATAGTGAGGATGACAGTGAAATTGTTAGAAGGTGGGAGACCAGTTACAAAGTCCATGCCTATATGAGACCAGGGACGTGAAGGGCAAGGAAGGGGGCGAAGAAGCCCCGATGGAGATCGTCTGGAGGTCTTGGACTGAGCACAGGCTGGACAAGACCGAACGTACAGGCGAACGTCCCTGGACATGGTCTCCCACCAAAATTGGGACCTGACAGTGAAAAGGGTCTTGGCGAAACCTGGGTGACAATACAGCAGGGAGTTGTGACAAAAATGAATGACCTGTTTAACCTTATCGGATGGAACATATAGACGATCAGGTGGACAGTTAGCTGGAGGAGGACGTGTCTGGCTGAGGTCTCTCAGGTCCTGCTCTAACTGGGTGATGGCCAGGCGGGCACTCTCAGGAAGGATAAAACTCTCCTCCTGAGCCGAGGGGAAATTATCCTCCTCCAAAATGCGAGACAGGGCATCGGGCTTAACATTTTTCTCCCCAGGTCGATAAGAGAGGGTGAAATTAAATCGAGAGAAAAACAAGGCCCACCTGGCCTGACGAGGATTTAGGCGACGAGCGGACCTGAGATATTCCAGGTTCTTGTGGTCAGTCCATACCTGGAACGGGAACCTGGAACCCTCCAGCCAGTGACGCCACTCCTCCAGGGCGAGCTTAACAGCAAGCAGCTCCCTGTCCCCAACATCATAATTTCGTTCTGCCGGGGACAGGCTGCGGGAGAAGAAGGCGCATGGGTGAAGACGCCCATCCTCATTGCGCTGACTAAGAATAGCCCCCGCACCAGTGCTGGAAGCGTCCACCTCCACTACAAAAGGCTCCTCTGAATTGGGGGACTGCAGGATGGGAGCAGAAACAAAAAGTCTCTTAAGTTCGGTAAATGCGGTCTCTGCTGCAGTGGACCAGAAAAAACGAGACTTGGTAGAAGTGAGTTCATGAAGGGGTTTAGCGATGATACTGTAGCCTTTGATAAAACGTCTATAGAAATTGGCAAACCCCAAGAAACGTTGAAGCTGTTTGCGGTCCTTAGGAACGGGCCAATCCACCACAGCAGAGACCTTACTGGAATCCATCTCGACCCTATTGGGGGACACAACAAAACCTAGGAATGATGTTGAAGAGACATGAAATTCACATTTCTCAGCCTTAACATATAGTCCATTCTGTAACAGGCGGGTGAGAACAGATCTCACTTGTTTACGGTGTGAAATAATGTCTTTAGAAAACACAAGTATATCATCGAGATACACAAAAACAAATCTGCCGACCATGTCTCTTAACACGTCATTCACCAAAGTCTGAAACACGGCCGGTGCATTGGTTAAACCAAATGGCATTACCAAATACTCATAGTGCCCATCGGGGGTATTAAAAGCCGTCTTCCACTCGTCCCCCTCTCTGATGCGGACCAAGTGATAGGCATTCCTTAGGTCTAATTTGGTGAAGATGCTAGCCCCCTGGATAAGGTCAAAAGCAGTGGACATAAGGGGAAGAGGATATTTGTTCTTAACAGTAATTTTGTTAAGTCCTCTGAAATCTATGCAAGGACGCAGAGACCCGTCCTTCTTTTTAACAAAAAAGAACCCAGCACCGGCAGGAGAGGCGGAAGGGCGGATGATGCCAGATTTCAGGGACCCCTGAATGTACTCTCTCATGGTGGCTTGTTCTGGGGCTGAGAGAGAGTACAAAGCTCCTCTAGGAGGAGTAGACCCTGGAATAAGATCAATGCCACAGTCGTACGGACGGTGAGGGGGAAGCGAGGTGGCCTTAGTTTTATTAAAGACCTTCTTAAGGTCGTGATACTCTCGGGGCACATTAGATATATCTGAATCATAAGTCACATTATTATCTACTGTTTCTACAGGGACCACAGCATCAAAAAGGCATGTAGTTAAACAGTCATCCGACCACCCTAAAATCTCTCCCCTCCTCCAGTCTAGATGGGGATTATGTTTCATTAACCATGTGGTTCCTAAGACCACCGGAGCCTGGGGAGATTTGATGACCACAAAGGATATCTCCTCCTTATGGTTACCCCCTAAACACAATAAAACTGGTTCAGTAACCAAAGAAGAAGAGTTCAAAGGATGACCATCTAAGGCCACTACTGACAGTTTGTGGGGGGTAGAACAAAACCGAATACCTGCTGTTACGGCAAAGTCATGGTCAATGAATTCAGTATCAGCCCCAGAATCAATGAAAGCTTTAATAGAGACCTGAGATTTGCTGGGGGTGATCAGATCGGCGGGTATGGTGAAAGGTGAGGAGAGTTTGCTGGTGCTGACATGGCTCAGTAGATATCTCCTCTCATCTACTGAGCGACCCCTTTTACCGGACACTTGGCGTTGATATGACCAGCCCCTCCACAATAAAAACAAAGATGTCCTCTCCGTCTCCTCTCACGTTCAGTCTCAGTAAGGCGACTCCTGCCCAACTGCATAGGTTCCTCTGCCAACAGAGGAGAAGAAACAATTGGTGAGATGAGAGATCGTGGAGGGGGTCGAAACTCACTGACTGGTTTAGCCGCCGGTGAAGTCTTTGTTCCTCGTTCTCTGGCTCGTTCGACCAGCCTTAAGTCCACCCTGGTGGCCAAATCCTCAAGGTCCTGTAGGGAGTCAGGATAACGTTTAGTAGCTAATCCATCTTTGATTTCATCCGTTAGACCCCTATAAAAGGCATCAGTAAGAGCCTCCTCGTTCCAGTGGCTTCCTGAGGCAATGGCGTGGAAGTCGATAATGTAGTCAGTAACCCTGCGATTACCTTGGTGAATGTCAAACAACCGTCTGGCAGCCTCACGTTCTGGCAAGACAGGGTCAAAAACCCTACAGAGCTCCCTGGTGAAGGCCTGTAGAGAATAAATGTTAGTAGAATTTTTCTGCCATTCAGCAGTGCCCCACTTTTTAGCTTGCCCAGCGAGAAGAGAGATCATATAAGCAACCTTGGATTTTTCTGAGGGAAAAGATGACGGTTGTAATTCAAAATGGATCTCACATTGCGTGATAAAAGGTCTACACTGATCAGGAGTCCCTGAGAACAATTCGGGCGGAGTCAGACAAGGTTCCCTATTGGATTCAACATAACGCGTGGTCATGGCTGAATTATGTTGCTGATCCTGTGAGTTTAAGTTGTCCAACCTGCGGGACATGTTCTGCATGTCTGAGGTTATTTTACCGATAGCTCCCTCAACCTCTGAGCGCCAACCTGCTGGTGGTGAGTGATCCATAATGGCCCGGTAGTTCTGTAACGAACCCCGTATAATGGACCAAAATCACCACCACAAAAAAT
>NW_023623485.1:0-4357 GCF_014905685.2 Nematolebias whitei | reverse complement strand
TGAACAGAGTGACACAAAAACCTAACTGACAGACGTGATTCGTGACAGATCCCCCCCTCAAGGAACGCCTCCCGGCGTTCCACCAGGTTGCTCAGGATGCAGGCGATGGAAGTCCCGGATCAAGGGCTTATCCAGGACGTGACGGGAAGGCACCCAGGACCGCTCCTCTGGTCCGTACCCCTCCCAATCGATGAGATACTGCAGACCCCGACCCCGCCGTCTAGAACGGAGGAGCCGGCGGATGGTGTAAGCCGGTGAACCATCGATCAGACGAGCGGGAGGGGGGGACGCAACAGGGGAATGAAAATGGGAGGAGGAGACAGGTTTGACACACGAAACATGAAAAGAGGGATGGACACGTAAGGACTTGGGCAGAGTAAGACGAACAGACACGGGGTTAATGACCTTGGAGATGGGGAAAGGACCAATGAAGCGGGGGGCAAGTTTGCGAGAAGCAACCTTCAGGGGAAGGTTCTTCGTGGAGAGCCACACCTTCTGACCCACAGCATACTCAGGTTGGGGGGGTCCTATGGCGGTCAGCCTTTTTACAGTAGGCAGCACGTGACTTAAGCAAGGCGGTCTTGGCCCTCCTCCACACCCTCTGGCAACGGAGAGCGGCGAGGTGGGCCGAGGGAACAGATGCCTCCCTCTCCTGAACAGAGATAACAGGCGGTTGGAAACCAAAAACAGTATAAAAAGGGGACAGACCAGTGGCAGATGAAGGGACGGAATTGAAGGCGTGCTCGATCCACGGGAGAGCAGAGCTCCACTTCTCGGGGTCGTTAAGACAGAGGAGCCTCAGTTTGCCCTCCACCTCCTGATTAGCCCTCTCAGTCTGACCGTCCGTCTCAGGGTGGAAGCCCGAGGAGAGGCTAATGGAAATACCCAGAAGATCACAAAACTCTTTCCAGAAGTGGGAGACAAACTGAGGCCCCCGATCAGAAACAATGTCTACAGGCAACCCATGAAGCCTGAAAACCTCACGAGCCATGACGTGAGCCAGTTCTTTAGAGGACGGTAACTTATGGAGGGGGACCAGATGAATCATTTTGGAGAAACGATCGACAATAGTGAGGATGACAGTGAAATTGTTAGAAGGTGGGAGACCAGTTACAAAGTCTATGCCTATATGAGACCAGGGACGTGAAGGGCAAGGAAGGGGGCGAAGAAGCCCCGATGGAGATCGTCTGGAGGTCTTGGACTGAGCACAGGCTGGACAAGACCGAACGTACAGGCGAACGTCCCTGGACATGGTCTCCCACCAAAATTGGGACCTGACAATGAAAAGGGTCTTGGCAAAACCTGGGTGACAATATAGCAGAGAGTTGTGACAAAAACGAATGACCTGTTTAACCATATCAGGTGGAACATATAAACGATCAGGTGGACAGTTAGCTGGAGGAGGACGTGTCTGGCTGAGGTCTCTCAGGTCCTGCTCTAACTGGGTGATGGCCAGGCGGGCACTCTCAGGAAGGATAAAATTCTCCTCCTGAGCTGAGGGGGAATTATCCTCCTCCAAAATGCGAGACAGGGCATCGGGCTTTACATTTTTCTCCCCGGGTCGATAAGAGAGGGTGAAATTAAATCGAGAAAAAAACAAGGCCCACCTGGCCTGACGAGGATTAAGGCGACGAGCGGACCTGAGATATTCCAGGTTCTTGTGGTCAGTCCATACCTGGAACGGGAACCTGGAACCCTCCAGCCAGTGACGCCACTCCTCCAGAGCGAGCTTAACAGCAAGCAGCTCTCTGTCCCCAACATCATAATTCCTTTCTGCCGGGGAAAGGCTGCGGGAGAAGAAGGCGCAAGGGTGAAGACGCCCGTCCTTATTGCGCTGACTAAGAACCGCCCCCGCACCAATGCTGGAAGCGTCCACCTCCACTACAAACGGCTCCTCTGGATTGGGGGACTGCAGGATGGGAGCAGAAACAAAAAGTCTCTTAAGTTCGGTAAATGCGGTCTCTGCTGCAGTGGACCAGGAAAAACGAGACTTGGTAGAAGTGAGTTCATGAAGGGGTTTAGCGATGATACTGTAGCCCTTGATAAAACGTCTATAGAAATTAGCAAACCCCAAGAAACGTTGAAGCTGTTTGCGGTCCTTAGGAACGGGCCAATCCACCACAGCAGAGACCTTGCTGGAATCCATCTCGATCCTATTGGGGGACACAACAAAACCAAGGAATGATGTGGAAGAGACATGAAATTCACATTTCTCAGCCTTAACATATAGTCCATTCTGTAACAGGCGGGTGAGAACAGATCTCACTTGTTTACGATGAGAAATAATGTCCTTAGAAAACACAAGAATATCATCAAGATACACGAAAACAAATTTGCCGACCATGTCTCTTAACACGTCATTCACTAAAGTCTGAAACACGGCCGGTGCGTTGGTTAGCCCAAATGGCATTACCAAATACTCATAGTGCCCATCGGGGGTATTAAAAGCCGTCTTCCACTCGTCCCCCTCTCTGATGCGGACCAAGTGATAGGCATTCCTTAGATCTAATTTGGTGAAAATGTTAGCCCCCTGGATAAGGTCAAAAGCAGTGGACATAAGGGGAAGAGGATATTTGTTCTTAATAGTAATTTTGTTAAGTCCTCTGAAATCTATGCAAGGACGCAGAGACCCGTCCTTCTTTTTAACAAAAAAGAACCCAGCACCGGCAGGAGAGGCGGAAGGGCGGATGATGCCAGATTTCAGGGACCCCTGAATGTACTCTCTCATGGTGGCTTGTTCTGGGATTGAGAGAGAGTACAGAGCTCCTCTAGGAGGAGTAGACCCTGGAATAAGATCAATACCACAGTCGTACGGACGGTGAGGGGGAAGTGAGGTGGCCTTAGTTTTATTAAAGACCTTCTTAAGGTCGTGATACTCTCGGGGCACATTAGATATATCTGAATCAGATGTCACATTCGTATCTACCGTTTCGACAGGGACCACAGCATCAAAAAGACATGTAGATAAACAATCATCTGACCACCCTAAAATCTCTCCCCTCCTCCAGTCTAGATGGGGATTATGTTTAATTAACCATGTGGTTCCTAAGACCACCGGAGCTTGGGGAGATTTGATGACCACAAAGGATATCTCTTCCTTATGGTTACCCCCTAAACACAATAAAACTGGTTCAGTAACCAAAGAAAAAGAGTTTAAAGGATGACCATCTAAGGCCACTACTGACAGTTTGTGGGGGGTTGAACAAAAACGGATACCTGCTGTTACAGCAAAGTCATGGTCAATGAATTCAGTATCAGCCCCAGAATCAATGAAAGCTTTAATAGAGACCTGAGATTTGCCGGAGGTGATCAGATCGGCGGGTATGGTGAAAGGTGAGGAGAGTTTGCTGGTGCTGACATGGCTCAGTAGATATCTCCTCTCATCTACTGAGCGACCCCTTTTACCGGACACTTGGCGTTGATGTGACCAGCCCCTCCACAATAAAAACAAAGATGTCCTCTCCGTCTCCTCTCACGTTCAGTCTCAGTAAGGCGGCTTCTGCCCAACTGCATGGGTTCCTCTGCCAACAGAGGAGAAGAAACAATCGGTGAGATGAGAGATCGTGGAGGGGGTCGAAACTCACTGACCAGTTTAGTCGCCGGGGAAGTCTTTGTTCCTCGTTCTCTGGCTCGTTCGACCAGCCTTAAGTCCACCCTGGTGGCCAAATCCTCAAGGTCCTGTAGGGAGTCAGGATAACGTTTAGTAGCAAGTTCATCTTTGATCTCGTCCGTTAGACCCCTATAAAAGGCATCAGTAAGAGCCTCCTCGTTCCAATGGCTTCCTGAGGCAATGGCGTGGAAGTCGATAATGTAATCGGTCACCCTGCGATTACCTTGGTGAATGTCAAACAACCGTCTGGCAGCCTCACGTTCTGGCAAGACTGGGTCAAAAACCCTACAGAGCTCCCTGGTGAAGGCCTGCAGGGAATAAATGTTAGTAGAGTTTTTCTGCCATTCAGCAGTGCCCCACTTCTTAGCTTGCCCAGCGAGAAGAGAGATCATATAAGCGACCTTGGATTTTTCTGAGGGAAAAGATGACGGTTGTAACTCAAAATGGATCTCACATTGCGTGATAAAAGGTCTACACTGATCAGGAGTCCCTGAGAACAATTCGGGCGGAGTCAGACGAGGTTCCCTATTGGATTCAACATAACGCGTGGTCATGGCTGAATTATGTTGCTGATCCTGTGAGTTTAAGTTGTCCAACCTGCGGGACATGTTCTGCATGTCTGAGGTTATTTTACCGATAGCTCCCTCAACCTCTGAGCGCCAACCTGCTGGTGGTGAGTGATCCATAATGGCCCGGTAGTTCTGTAACGAACCCCGTATAATGGACCAAAATCACCACCACAAAAAT
>NW_023623484.1:0-4357 GCF_014905685.2 Nematolebias whitei | reverse complement strand
ACAGAGTGACACAAAAACCTAACTGACAGACGTGATTCGTGACAGATCCCCCCCTCAAGGAACGCCTCCCGGCGTTCCACCAGGTTGCTCAGGATGCAGGCGATGGAAGTCCCGGATCAAGGGCTTATCCAGGACGTGACGGGAAGGCACCCAGGACCGCTCCTCCGGTCCGTACCCCTCCCAATCGATGAGGTACTGAAGGCCCCGACCCCGCCGTCTAGAACGGAGGAGCCGGCGGATGGTGTAAGCCGGTGAACCATCGATCAGACGGGCGGGAGGGGGGGGAAGCAACAGGGGAATGAAAATGGGAGGAGGAGACAGGTTTGACACATGAAACATGAAAAGAGGGGTGGACACGTAAGGACTTGGGCAGAGTAAGACGAACAGACACGGGGTTAATGATTTTGGAGATGGGGAAAGGACCAATGAAGCGGGGGGCAAGTTTACGAGAAGCAACCTTCAGGGGAAGGTTCTTCGTGGAGAGCCACACCTTCTGACCCACAGCATACTCAGGTTGGGGGGTCCTATGGCGGTCCGCCTTTTTACAGTAGGCAGCACGTGACTTGAGCAAGGCGGTCTTGGCCCTCCTCCACACCCTCTGGCAACGGAGAGCGGCGAGGTGGGCCGAGGGAACAGATGCCTCCCTCTCCTGAACAGAGATAACAGGTGGTTGGAAACCAAAAACAGTGTAAAAAGGGGACAGACCAGTGGCAGATGAAGGGACGGAATTGAAAGCGTGCTCGATCCACGGGAGAGCAGAGCTCCACTTCTCGGGGTCGTTAAGACAGAGGAGCCTCAGTTTGCCCTCCACTTCCTGATTAGCCCTCTCAGTCTGACCGTCCGTCTCAGGGTGAAAACCCGAGGAGAGGCTAATAGAAATACCCAGAAGACCACAAAACTCTTTCCAGAAGTGGGAGACAAACTGAGGCCCCCGATCAGAAACAATGTCTACAGGCAACCCATGAAGCCTAAAAACCTCACGAGCCATGACGTGAGCCAGTTCTTTAGAGGACGGTAACTTAAGGAGGGGGACCAGATGAATCATTTTGGAGAAACGATCGACAATGGTGAGGATGACAGTGAAATTGTTAGAAGGTGGGAGACCAGTTACAAAGTCCATGCCAATATGAGACCAGGGACGCGAAGGGCAAGGAAGGGGGCGAAGAAGCCCCGATGGAGATCGTCTGGAGGTCTTGGACTGAGCACAGGCTGGACAAGACCGAACGTACAGGCGAACGTCCCTGGACATGGTCTCCCACCAAAATTGGGACCTGACAGTGAAAAGGGTCTTGGCGAAACCTGGGTGACAATACAGCAGGGAGTTGTGACAAAAATGAATGACCTGTTTAACCTTATCGGATGGAACATATAGACGATCAGGTGGACAGTTAGCTGGAGGAGGACGTGTCTGGCTGAGGTCTCTCAGGTCCTGCTCTAACTGGGTGATGGCCAGGCGGGCACTCTCAGGAAGGATAAAACTCTCTTCCTGAGCCGAGGGGAAATTATCCTCCTCCAAAATGCGAGACAGGGCATCGGGCTTAACATTTTTCTCCCCAGGTCGATAAGAGAGGGTGAAATTAAATCGAGAGAAAAACAAGGCCCACCTGGCCTGGCGAGGATTTAGGCGACGAGCGGACCTGAGATATTCCAGGTTCTTGTGGTCAGTCCATACCTGGAACGGGAACCTGGAACCCTCCAGCCAGTGACGCCACTCCTCCAGGGCGAGCTTAACAGCAAGCAGCTCCCTGTCCCCAACATCATAATTTCGTTCTGCTGGGGACAGGCTGCGGGAGAAGAAGGCGCATGGGTGAAGACGTCCATCCTCATTGCGCTGACTAAGAATAGCCCCCGCACCAGTGCTGGAAGCGTCCACCTCCACTACAAAAGGCTCCTCTGAATTGGGGGACTGCAGGATGGGAGCAGAAACAAAAAGTCTCTTAAGTTCGGTAAATGCGGTCTCTGCTGCAGTGGACCAGAAAAAACGAGACTTGGTAGAAGTGAGTTCATGAAGGGGTTTAGCGATGATACTGTAACCTTTGATAAAACGTCTATAGAAATTGGCAAACCCCAAGAAACGTTGAAGCTGTTTGCGGTCCTTAGGAACGGGCCAATCCACCACAGCAGAGACCTTACTGGAATCCATCTCGACACTATTGGGGGACACAACAAAACCTAGGAATGAAGTTGAAGAGACATGAAATTCACATTTCTCAGCCTTGACATATAGTCCATTCTGTAACAGGCGGGTGAGAACAGATCTCACTTGTTTACGGTGTGAAATTATGTCTTTAGAAAACACAAGTATATCATCGAGATACACAAAAACAAATCTGCCGACCATGTCTCTTAGCACGTCATTCACCAAAGTCTGAAACACGGCCGGTGCGTTGGTTAAACCAAATGGCATTACCAAATATTCATAGTGTCCATCGGGGGTATTAAAAGCCGTCTTCCACTCGTCCCCCTCTCTGATGCGGACCAAGTGATAGGCATTCCTAAGGTCTAATTTGGTGAAGATGCTAGCCCCCCTGGATAAGGTCAAAAGCAGTGGACATAAGGGGAAGAGGATATTTGTTCTTAACAGTAATTTTGTTAAGTCCTCTGAAATCTATGCAAGGACGCAGAGACCCATCCTTCTTTTTAACAAAAAAGAACCCAGCACCGGCAGGAGAGGCGGAAGGGCGGATGATGCCAGATTTCAGGGACCCCTGAATGTACTCTCTCATGGTGGCTTGTTCTGGGGCTGAGAGAGAGTACAGAGCTCCTCTAGGAGGAGTAGACCCTGGAATAAGATCAATGCCACAGTCGTACGGACGGTGAGGAGGAAGCGAGGTGGCCTTAGTTTTATTAAAGACCTTCTTAAGGTCGTGATACTCTCGGGGCACATTAGATATATCAGAATCATAAGTCACATTATTATCTACTGTTTCTACAGGGACCACAGCATCAAAAAGGCATGTAGTTAAACAGTCATCCGACCACCCTAAAATCTCTCCCCTCCTCCAGTCTAGATGGGGATTATGTTTCATTAACCATGTGGTTCCTAAGACCACTGGAGCCTGGGGAGATTTGATGACCACAAAGGATATCTCCTCCTTATGGTTACCCCCTAAACACAATAAAACTGGTTCAGTAATCAAAGAAGAAGAGTTCAAAGGATGACCATCTAAGGCCACTACTGACAGTTTGTGGGGGGTAGAACAAAACCGAATACCTGCTGTTACAGCAAAGTCATGGTCAATGAATTCAGTATCAGCCCCAGAATCAATGAAAGCTTTAATAGAGACCTGAGATTTGCTGGGGGTGATCAGATCGGCGGGTATGGTGAAAGGTGAGGAGAGTTTGCTGGTGCTGACATGGCTCAGTAGATATCTCCTCTCATCTACTGAGCGACCCCTTTTACCGGACACTTGGCGTTGATATGACCAGCCCCTCCACAATAAAAACAAAGATGTCCTCTCCGTCTTCTCTCACGTTCAGTCTCAGTAAGGCGACTCCTGCCCAACTGCATAGGTTCCTCTGCCAACAGAGGAGAAGAAACAATCGGTGAGATGAGAGATCGTGGAGGGGGTCGAAACTCACTGACTGATTTTGCCGCCGGTGAAGTCTTTGTTCCTCGTTCTCTGGCTCGTTCGACCAGCCTTAAGTCCACCCTGGTGGCCAAATCCTCAAGGTCCTGTAGGGAGTCAGGATAACGTTTAGTAGCAAGTTCATCTTTGATCTCGTCCGTTAGACCCCTATAAAAGGCATCAGTAAGAGCCTCCTCGTTCCAATGGCTTCCTGAGGCAATGGCGTGGAAGTCGATAATGTAATCGGTCACCCTGCGATTACCTTGGTGAATGTCAAACAACCGTCTGGCAGCCTCACGTTCTGGCAAGACTGGGTCAAAAACCCTACAGAGCTCCCTGGTGAAGGCCTGCAGAGAATAAATGTTAGTAGAGTTTTTCTGCCATTCAGCAGTGCCCCACTTCTTAGCTTGCCCAGCGAGAAGAGAGATCATATAAGCGACCTTGGATTTTTCTGAGGGAAAAGATGACGGTTGTAATTCAAAATGAATCTCACATTGCGTAATAAAAGGTCTACACTGATCAGGAGTCCCTGAGAACAATTCAGGCGGAGTCAGACGAGGTTCCCTATTGGACTCAACATAACGCGTGGTCATGGCTGAATTATGTTGCTGATCCTGGGAGTTTAAGTTGTCCAACCTGCGGGACATGTTCTGCATGTCTGAGGTTATTTTACCGATAGCTCCCTCAACCTCTGAGCGCCAACCTGCTGGTGGTGAGTGATCCATAATGGCCCGGTAGTTCTGTAACGAACCCCGTATAATGGACCAAAATCACCACCACAAAAATCA
>NW_023623483.1:0-4358 GCF_014905685.2 Nematolebias whitei | reverse complement strand
TGAACAGAGTGACACAAAAACCTAACTGACAGACGTGATTCGTGACAGATCCCCCCCTCAAGGAACGCCTCCCGGCGTTCCACCAGGTTGCTCAGGATGCAGGCGATGGAAGTCCCGGATCAAGGGCTTATCCAGGACGTGACGGGAAGGCACCCAGGACCGCTCCTCTGGTCCGTACCCCTCCCAATCGATGAGATACTGCAGACCCCGACCCCGCCGTCTAGAACGGAGGAGCCGGCGGATGGTGTAAGCCGGTGAACCATCGATCAGACGGGCGGGAGGGGGGGGACGCAACAGGGGAATGAAAATGGGAGGAGGAGACAGGTTTGACACACGAAACATGAAAAGAGGGGTGGACACGTAAGGACTTGGGCAGAGTAAGACGAACAGACACGGGGTTAATGACCTTGGAGATGGGGAAAGGACCAATGAAGCGGGGGGCAAGTTTGCGAGAAGCAACCTTCAGGGGAAGGTTCTTCGTGGAGAGCCACACCCTCTGACCCACAGCATACTCAGGTTGGGGGGTCCTATGGCGGTCAGCCTTTTTACAGTAGGCAGCACGTGACTTAAGCAAGGCGGTCTTGGCCCTCCTCCACACCCTCTGGCAACGGAGAGCGGCGAGGTGGGCCGAGGGAACAGATGCCTCCCTCTCCTGAACAGAGATAACAGGCGGTTGGAAACCAAAAACAGTATAAAAAGGGGACAGACCAGTGGCAGATGAAGGGACGGAATTGAAGGCGTGCTCGATCCACGGGAGAGCAGAGCTCCACTTCTCGGGGTCGTTAAGACAGAGGAGCCTCAGTTTGCCCTCCACCTCCTGATTAGCCCTCTCAGTCTGACCGTCCGTCTCAGGGTGGAAGCCCGAGGAGAGGCTAATGGAAATACCCAGAAGATCACAAAACTCTTTCCAGAAGTGGGAGACAAACTGAGGCCCCCGATCAGAAACAATGTCTACAGGCAACCCATGAAGCCTGAAAACCTCACGAGCCATGACGTGAGCCAGTTCTTTAGAGGACGGTAACTTATGGAGGGGGACCAGATGAATCATTTTGGAGAAACGATCGACAATAGTGAGGATGACAGTGAAATTGTTAGAAGGTGGGAGACCAGTTACAAAGTCTATGCCTATATGAGACCAGGGACGTGAAGGGCAAGGAAGGGGGCGAAGAAGCCCCGATGGAGATCGTCTGGAGGTCTTGGACTGAGCACAGGCTGGACAAGACCGAACGTACAGGCGAACGTCCCTGGACATGGTCTCCCACCAAAATTGGGACCTGACAATGAAAAGGGTCTTGGCAAAACCTGGGTGACAATATAGCAGGGAGTTGTGACAAAAACGAATGACCTGTTTAACCATATCGGGTGGAACATATAAACGATCAGGTGGACAGTTAGCTGGAGGAGGACGTGTCTGGCTGAGGTCTCTCAGGTCCTGCTCTAACTGGGTGATGGCCAGGCGGGCACTCTCAGGAAGGATAAAATTCTCCTCCTGAGCTGAGGGGGAATTATCCTCCTCCAAAATGCGAGACAGGGCATCGGGCTTTACATTTTTCTCCCCGGGTCGATAAGAGAGGGTGAAATTAAATCGAGAAAAAAACAAGGCCCACCTGGCCTGACGAGGATTAAGGCGACGAGCGGACCTGAGATATTCCAGGTTCTTGTGGTCAGTCCATACCTGGAACGGGAACCTGGAACCCTCCAGCCAGTGACGCCACTCCTCCAGAGCGAGCTTAACAGCAAGCAGCTCTCTGTCCCCAACATCATAATTCCTTTCTGCCGGGGAAAGGCTGCGGGAGAAGAAGGCGCAAGGGTGAAGCCGCCCGTCCTTATTGCGCTGACTAAGAACCGCCCCCGCACCAATGCTGGAAGCGTCCACCTCCACTACAAACGGCTCCTCTGGATTGGGGGACTGCAGGATGGGAGCAGAAACAAAAAGTCTCTTAAGTTCGGTAAATGCGGTCTCTGCTGCAGTGGACCAGGAAAAACGAGACTTGGTAGAAGTGAGTTCATGAAGGGGTTTAGCGATGATACTGTAGCCCTTGATAAAACGTCTATAGAAATTAGCAAACCCCAAGAAACGTTTAAGCTGTTTGCGGTCCTTAGGAACGGGCCAATCCACCACAGCAGAGACCTTGCTGGAATCCATCTCGATCCTATTGGGGGACACAACAAAACCAAGGAATGATGTGGAAGAGACATGAAATTCACATTTCTCAGCCTTAACATATAGTCCATTCTGTAACAAGCGGGTGAGAACAGATCTCACTTGTTTACGATGAGAAATAATGTCCTTAGAAAACACAAGAATATCATCAAGATACACGAAAACAAATTTGCCGACCATGTCTCTTAACACGTCATTCACTAAAGTCTGAAACACGGCCGGTGCGTTGGTTAGCCCAAATGGCATTACCAAATACTCATAGTGCCCATCGGGGGTATTAAAAGCCGTCTTCCACTCGTCCCCCTCTCTGATGCGGACCAAGTGATAGGCATTCCTTAGATCTAATTTGGTGAAAATGTTAGCCCCCTGGATAAGGTCAAAAGCAGTGGACATAAGGGGAAGAGGATATTTGTTCTTAATAGTAATTTTGTTAAGTCCTCTGAAATCTATGCAAGGACGCAGAGACCCGTCCTTCTTTTTAACAAAAAAGAACCCAGCACCGGCAGGAGAGGCGGAAGGGCGGATGATGCCAGATTTCAGGGACCCCTGAATGTACTCTCTCATGGTGGCTTGTTCTGGGATTGAGAGAGAGTACAGAGCTCCTCTAGGAGGAGTAGACCCTGGAATAAGATCAATACCACAGTCGTACGGACGGTGAGGGGGAAGCGAGGTGGCCTTAGTTTTATTAAAGACCTTCTTAAGGTCGTGATACTCTCGGGGCACATTAGATATATCTGAATCAGATGTCACATTCGTATCTACCGTTTCGACAGGGACCACAGCATCAAAAAGACATGTAGATAAACAATCATCTGACCACCCTAAAATCTCTCCCCTCCTCCAGTCTAGATGGGGATTATGTTTAATTAACCATGTGGTTCCTAAGACCACCGGAGCTTAGGGAGATTTGATGACCACAAAGGATATCTCTTCCTTATGGGTACCCCCTAAACACAATAAAACTGGTTCAGTAACCAAAGAAAAAGAGTTTAAAGGATGACCATCTAAGGCCACTACTGACAGTTTGTGGGGGGTTGAACAAAAACGGATACCTGCTGTTACAGCAAAGTCATGGTCAATGAATTCAGTATCAGCCCCAGAATCAATGAAAGCTTTAATAGAGACCTGAGATTTGCCGGAGGTGATCAGATCGGCGGGTATGGTGAAAGGTGAGGAGAGTTTGCTGGTGCTGACATGGCTCAGTAGATATCTCCTCTCATCTACTGAGCGACCCCTTTTACCGGACACTTGGCGTTGATGTGACCAGCCCCTCCACAATAAAAACAAAGATGTCCTCTCCGTCTCCTCTCACGTTCAGTCTCAGTAAGGCGGCTTCTGCCCAACTGCATGGGTTCCTCTGCCAACAGAGGAGAAGAAACAATCGGTGAGATGAGAGATCGTGGAGGGGGTCGAAACTCACTGACCAGTTTAGTCGCCGGGGAAGTCTTTGTTCCTCGTTCTCTGGCTCGTTCGACCAGCCTTAAGTCCACCCTGGTGGCCAAATCCTCAAGGTCCTGTAGGGAGTCAGGATACCGTTTAGTAGCAAGTTCATCTTTGATCTCGTCCGTTAGACCCCTATAAAAGGCATCAGTAAGAGCCTCCTCGTTCCAATGGCTTCCTGAGGCAATGGCGTGGAAGTCGATAATGTAATCGGTCACCCTGCGATTACCTTGGTGAATGTCAAACAACCGTCTGGCAGCCTCACGTTCTGGCAAGACTGGGTCAAAAACCCTACAGAGCTCCCTGGTGAAGGCCTGCAGAGAATAAATGTTAGTAGAGTTTTTCTGCCATTCAGCAGTGCCCCACTTCTTAGCTTGCCCAGCGAGAAGAGAGATCATATAAGCGACCTTGGATTTTTCTGAGGGAAAAGATGACGGTTGTAACTCAAAATGGATCTCACATTGCGTGATAAAAGGTCTACACTGATCAGGAGTCCCTGAGAACAATTCGGGCGGAGTCAGACGAGGTTCCCTATTGGACTCAACATAACGCGTGGTCATGGCTGAATTATGTTGCTGATCCTGTGAGTTTAAGTTGTCCAACCTGCGGGACATGTTCTGCATGTCTGAGGTTATTTTACCGATAGCTCCCTCAACCTCTGAGCGCCAACCTGCTGGTGGTGAGTGATCCATAATGGCCCGGTAGTTCTGTAACGAACCCCGTATAATGGACCAAAATCACCACCACAAAAATC
>NW_023623482.1:0-4358 GCF_014905685.2 Nematolebias whitei | reverse complement strand
AGTGTTTGTGGTGATTTTGGTCCAGTATTTGAAGGGGTTCGTTACAGAACTATCTGGCCAAAAATCATGGACCACTCACCATCTGCAGACTGGCGCTCTGGTGTCGAGGGCGCTATAAATAAATTAGAAACTGGTATGGAGGACATTGTCCGGATGTTAAGAACTATGACTCCTCAAACCACGAATCAGGACATGTGTAGCTCATTTTCTGCCTCTGGGCCGGTACGGGAGCCTCGCCTCGCCCCTCCCGAACTGTTCTCAGGGGAACCCGATCAGTGCAGACCATTTATTACTCAGTGTGAAATTCATTTCCAATTACAGCCATCATGTTTTACCACTGAGAAATCCAAGGTGGCATACGCCATTTCTCTCCTCTCTGGCAAGGCCAAGAGGTGGGGAACTGCGGAGTGGCAGCGCAACTCTCCCTTTTGTAACATTTTTCAGAACTTTGCCAAGGAGCTGTGTCGGGTGTTTGATCCAGTGCTGCCTGAGAGAGAAGCTGCCAGACGTCTGTTCTCTATCCGTCAAGGTAACCGCAGAGTAACAGACTACATAATAGACTTTCACTCTATCTCCTCAGGCAGTCATTGGAATGAGGAGGCCCTGACTGATGCTTTCTATCGAGGACTAAATGACAACATTAAGGACGGGTTGGCCACTAAGAGATATCCAGATTCTCTACAGGACTTGGAGGATTTGGCCACCAGGGTGGACCTACGTTTGGCTGAACGGTCCAGGGAACGTGGATCTTATGCTCGCACGTCCACCCCGTTGGTTAGTGAACCTCTCCCGGAGACCAGAGCACCCAAATCACCTCCTACTTCTCCCTCTCTTCCTGCAGAGGAGCCGATGCAGTTGGGCCGCAGCCACATTACTCCCTCTGAGCGTGAGAGGCGGCGAAGAGGACATCTGTGCTTCTATTGTGGGGGGGCTGGTCACACCATCTCGACGTGTCCGGTAAAAGGGCACGCTCAGTAAGCTTGAGGAGAGGTTTACTGAGCAGGGCTTTTTCTTCAACACTCTCCTCATCTGTGACTCAAGCTGCTACTCTCTCCGTTCCGGGTAAGACCCCAATTTCTGTAAGGGTTTTTATTGACTCTGGTGCTGACACGGAGTTCATGGACATTGATTTTGCTGTTAAAGCGGGTTTTAAAATCATTGAGTCAGCCAAAGAACATTCTGTGGTGGCTTTAGATGGTCATCCCCTGAACTCCTCTTCACAGTTTACTGAGCCCATAATTCTGCATGTGGGGGGTAATCATAGAGAGACTGTCAGTTTCCTCATCATTAATTCTCCCCAGGCTCCAGTGGTGTTAGGTGCTACCTGGCTTCGAAAACACAATCCCCACATGGACTGGAGAAGAGGGGAGATTTTGGGTTGGGCTGAGGAGTGTTTATCATCTTGTTTATTGGACGCTGTTATCATGAAGGACTCTGCTAAGAACTCTGTAGACAACTACCCTGACCTCTCTAAGATCCCCTCCGAATACAACGATCTTAAAGAGGTATTTAATAAGGCTAAGGCTACATCTTTACCACCTCATCGGCCTTATGATTGTGCGATCGACCTTCTCCCTGGTTCCACACCCCCTAGGGGACCTCTTTATTCTCTTTCTATCCCCGAGCAACAATCTATGAGGGATTACATCCAGGAATCCCTCCAAGCAGGCATTATTCGTCCTTCCGTCTCTCCGGCCGGGGCAGGTTTCTTTTTTGTAGGCAAAAAGGACGGTTCTCTCCGCCCTTGTATCGATTACCGCGGTCTTAATCAGATCACCATAAAAAATAAATATCCCCTACCTCTCATGAACTCGGCTTTTGACCTCCTACAAGGAGCTAAAGTCTTCACCAAACTAGATCTCCGCAATGCCTATCATCTAGTTCGTATTCGGGAAGGAGATGAATGGAAGACCGCCTTCAATACCCCCACAGGTCACTACGAGTACCTAGTCATGCCTTTTGGGTTAACCAATGCTCCCGCAATTTTTCAAAATCTGGTCAATGATGTTTTGAGGGATATGGTTAACCAGTTTGTTTTCGTTTATTTAGATGATATACTTATTTTTTCTAAAGATCTGTCTACCCATCGCAAACACGTCCGCGCAGTACTCACTCGTCTTCTTCAAAACGGCTTATATGTTAAAGCTGAAAAATGTGAGTTTCATGTTTCCACCACTTCGTTCCTCGGTTTCGTTATTTCCCCAGACAAGATGGAGATGGACTGCAATAAAATTGCGGCGGTTTTGGAGTGGCCGACCCCAAAAGATCGTAAACAACTCCAGCGGTTTTTGGGGTTTGCTAATTTTTACCGACGATTTATTAAAGGGTTCAGTCTCATTTCTAGACCTCTTCATGCATTAACATCCACTAAGTCACGTTTCATGTGGTCCTCAGAGGCTGAAGAAGCCTTTTGTAAATTAAAGACCCTCTTTTCATCGGCTCCCATTCTACAGGCCCCTAACCCAGAAGAACCTTTCATTGTGGAGGTGGACGCCTCCAGTACTGGGGTGGGGGCCATTCTCAGCCAGCGTAGCAAGGAGGGTCGACTTCATCCTTGTGCCTTTTTTTCTAGGAGCTTGTCAGCACCGGAACGCAACTACGATGTGGGGGATCGAGAGTTGCTGGCTGTCAAGCTCGCATTGGAGGAGTGGCGTCATTGGCTGGAGGGCTCCAGATTCCCATTCCAAGTGTGGACTGATCATAAGAATCTGGAGTATCTCAGGTCGGCCCGCCGTTTAAACCCTCGTCAGGCCAGGTGGGCACTCTTTTTCTCTCGATTCAATTTTACCTTGTCTTTTCGTCCTGGGGAGAAAAACGTGAAACCCGATGCTCTGTCCCGTCTCACCGAAGATGACTCTTCTTCTCTTTTAGAGGAACAGGGGTTCATTCTGCCCGAGTCGACCCGCCTGGCCATGACGCGTCTCGAGGCTGACCTGAGAGCATCCAGTAGGTCTCGTTCTCCTCCTCCTGGTTGTCCTGACAACCGCCTCTTTGTTCCCCCACACATGATTAAAGAGGTGCTCGAATTTTGTCACTCTTCCCACCTTTTCTGTCACCCAGGTCTCACTAAGACTCTTGCTGTGGTTAGGTCACAGTTTTGGTGGGATTCTTTGTTTAAAGACGTTCAGTCTTTCGTCCGATCATGTCCCCTATGTTCTCAGGTTAAATCCTCCAGGCGTCCTCCTGTTGGACTGCTTCGTCCTCTCCCCATCCCAAAACGTCCTTGGTCCCATATTGGGATGGACTTTATTACTGGTCTCCCTGTCTCTGAGGGTCATTCAGTCATTCTCACAATTGTTGATCGCTTTTCCAAGATGACCCACCTGGTTCCCCTTCCTAAACTTCCTTCCTCCAAGGAATTGGCCCACATCATGGCCAAGGAGGTATTCAGACTGCATGGACTCCCCCTCGACATAGTTTCTGATAGGGGTCCACAGTTTGTTTCCTTATTTTGGAAGGAATTTTGTGGTCTTCTTGGGATATCCATCAGTCTTTCTTCAGGCTTCCATCCTGAGACTGATGGTCAAACTGAGAGGACCAACCAGGAGGTGGAGAACAAATTGCGCCTTCTGTGTAATACCGACCCTGAAAAGTGGTCCTCTGCTCTACCATGGGTCGAACACTCCCTTAATTCTCTTCCCTCTTCAGCTACCGGTCTCTCTCCTTTCTACGTGGTTTTTGGTTTTCAACCCCCAATCTTTTCCCTTCAAGAACGCGAGGCTGTGGTCCCCTCTGCTCATCTGATGGCTCTCAAATGTCGTAGAGCCTGGAGGAGAGCCAGACGTGCGCTGCTTAAAACGACGGCGGTTTATTGCAAGAAAGCTGACCGCCGTAGGTCTAGTCAGCCCATCTATAAAGTGGGCCAAAACGTCTGGCTCTCCACTAAGAACCTTCCCCTCAAGGCCCAGTCTCGCAAACTTGCTCCCCGTTTTATTGGTCCTTTTCCTATTTCTAAAATTATTAATCCTGTCGCTGTCCGTCTCTCCCTGCCCAAGTCATTTCGCGTACATCCCTCCTTTCATGTCTCCTGCATCAAACCGGTCACCTCGTCTAGATTTCACACTCACGTTCGTTCCCCCCCACCCGCCCGTCTGATTGATGGGTCCCCTGCCTACACGGTCCATCGTCTTCTCCGCTCTAGGCGGAGGGGTCGCGGTCTCCAGTATTTGGTCGACTGGGAGGGTTATGGTCCGGAGGAACGTTCTTGGGTCCCTGCTCGTAACATCCTGGACAAGTCTCTCATCTCAGACTTCCACGCCTGTCATCCGGACCAACCAGGTGGGACGCCAGGAGGCGTCCCTTGAGGTGGGGATATGTCACGATTCACGCCTGTCTGAGTTTATATTTTTGTCACGTTG
>NW_023623481.1:0-4358 GCF_014905685.2 Nematolebias whitei | reverse complement strand
TGATTTTTGTGGTGGTGATTTTGGTCCATTATACGGGGTTCGTTACAGAACTACCGGGCCATTATGGATCACTCACCACCAGCAGGTTGGCGCTCAGAGGTTGAGGGAGCTATCGGTAAAATAACCTCAGACATGCAGAACATGTCCCGCAGGTTGGACAACTTAAACTCACAGGATCAGCAACATAATTCAGCCATGACCACGCGTTATGTTGAATCCAATAGGGAACCTCGTCTGACTCCGCCCGAATTGTTCTCAGGGACTCCTGATCAGTGTAGACCTTTTATCACGCAATGTGAGATCCATTTTGAGTTACAACCGTCATCTTTTCCCTCAGAAAAATCCAAGGTCGCTTATATGATCTCTCTTCTCGCTGGGCAAGCTAAGAAGTGGGGCACTGCTGAATGGCAGAAAAACTCTACTAACATTTATTCTCTACAGGCCTTCACCAGGGAGCTCTGTAGGGTTTTTGACCCAGTCTTGCCAGAACGTGAGGCTGCCAGACGGTTGTTTGACATTCACCAAGGTAATCGCAGGGTGACCGATTACATTATCGACTTCCACGCCATTGCCTCAGGAAGCCATTGGAACGAGGAGGCTCTTACTGATGCCTTTTATAGGGGTCTAACGGACGAGATCAAAGATGAACTTGCTACTAAACGTTATCCTGACTCCCTACAGGACCTTGAGGATTTGGCCACCAGGGTGGACTTAAGGCTGGTCGAACGAGCCAGAGAACGAGGAACAAAGACTTCCCCGGCGACTAAACTGGTCAGTGAGTTTCGACCCCCTCCACGATCTCTCATCTCACCGATTGTTTCTTCTCCTCTGTTGGCAGAGGAACCCATGCAGTTGGGCAGAAGCCGCCTTACTGAGACTGAACGTGAGAGGAGACGGAGAGGACATCTTTGTTTTTATTGTGGAGGGGCTGGTCACATCAACGCCAAGTGTCCGGTAAAAGGGGTCGCTCAGTAGATGAGAGGAGATATCTACTGAGCCATGTCAGCACCAGCAAACTCTCCTCACCTTTCACCATACCCGCCGATCTGATCACCTCCGGCAAATCTCAGGTCTCTATTAAAGCTTTCATTGATTCTGGGGCTGATACTGAATTCATTGACCATGACTTTGCTGTAACAGCAGGTATCCGTTTTTGTTCAACCCCCCACAAACTGTCAGTAGTGGCCTTAGATGGTCATCCTTTAAACTCTTTTTCTTTGGTTACTGAACCAGTTTTATTGTGTTTAGGGGGTAACCATAAGGAAGAGATATCCTTTGTGGTCATCAAATCTCCCCAAGCTCCGGTGGTCTTAGGAACCACATGGTTAACTAAACATAACCCCCATCTAGACTGGAGGAGGGGAGAGATTTTAGGGTGGTCAGATGATTGTTTATCTACATGTCTTTTTGATGCTGTGGTCCCTGTCGAAACGGTAGATACGAATGTGACATCTGATTCAGATATATCTAATGTGCCCCGAGAGTATCACGACCTTAAGAAGGTCTTTAATAAAACTAAGGCCACCTCGCTTCCCCCTCACCGTCCGTACGACTGTGGTATTGATCTTATTCCAGGGTCTACTCCTCCTAGAGGAGCTCTGTACTCTCTCTCAATCCCAGAACAAGCCACCATGAGAGAGTACATTCAGGGGTCCCTGAAATCTGGCATCATCTGCCCTTCCGCCTCTCCTGCCGGTGCTGGGTTCTTTTTTGTTAAAAAGAAGGACGGGTCTCTGCGTCCTTGCATAGATTTCAGAGGACTTAACAAAATTACTATTAAGAACAAATATCCTCTTCCCCTTATGTCCACTGCTTTTGACCTTATCCAGGGGGCTAACATTTTCACCAAATTAGATCTAAGGAATGCCTATCACTTGGTCCGCATCAGAGAGGGGGACGAGTGGAAGACGGCTTTTAATACCCCCGATGGGCACTATGAGTATTTGGTAATGCCATTTGGGCTAACCAACGCACCGGCCGTTTTTCAGACTTTAGTGAATGACGTGTTAAGAGACATGGTCGGCAAATTTGTTTTCGTGTATCTTGATGATATTCTTGTGTTTTCTAAGGACATTATTTCTCATCGTAAACAAGTTAGATCTGTTCTCACCCGCCTGTTACAGAATGGACTATATGTTAAGGCTGAGAAATGTGAATTTCATGTCTCTTCCACATCATTCCTTGGTTTTGTTGTGTCCCCCAATAGGATCGAGATGGATTCCAGCAAGGTTTCTGCTGTGGTGGATTGGCCCGTTCCTAAGGACCGCAAACAGCTTCAACGTTTCTTGGGGTTTGCTAATTTCTATAGACGTTTTATCAAGGGCTACAGTATCATCGCTAAACCCCTTCATGAACTCACTTCTACCAAGTCTCGTTTTTTCCTGGTCCACTGCAGCAGAGACCGCATTTACCGAACTTAAGAGACTTTTTGTTTCTGCTCCCATCCTGCAGTCCCCCAATCCAGAGGAGCCGTTTGTAGTGGAGGTGGACGCTTCCAGCATTGGTGCGGGGGCGGTTCTTAGTCAGCGCAATAAGGACGGGCGTCTTCACCCTTGCGCCTTCTTCTCCCGCAGCCTTTCCCCGGCAGAAAGGAATTATGATGTTGGGGACAGAGAGCTGCTTGCTGTTAAGCTCGCTCTGGAGGAGTGGCGTCACTGGCTGGAGGGTTCCAGGTTCCCGTTCCAGGTATGGACTGACCACAAGAACCTGGAATATCTCAGGTCCGCTCGTCGCCTTAATCCTCGTCAGGCCAGGTGGGCCTTGTTTTTTTCTCGATTTAATTTCACCCTCTCTTATCGACCCGGGGAGAAAAATGTAAAGCCCGATGCCGTGTCTCGCATTTTGGAGGAGGATAATTCCCCCTCAGCTCAGGAGGAGAATTTTATCCTTCCTGAGAGTGCCCGCCTGGCCATCACCCAGTTAGAGCAGGACCTGAGAGACCTCAGCCAGACACGTCCTCCTCCAGCTAACTGTCCACCTGATCGTTTATATGTTCCACCCGATATGGTTAAACAGGTCATTCGTTTTTGTCACAATTCCCTACTGTATTGTCACCCAGGTTTTGCCAAGACCCTTTTCATTGTCAGGTCCCAATTTTGGTGGGAGACCATGTCCAGGGACGTTCGCCTGTACGTTCGGTCTTGTCCAGCCTGTGCTCAGTCCAAGACCTCCAGACGATCTCCATTGGGGCTTCTTCGCCCCCTTCCTTGCCCTTCATGTCCCTGGTCTCATATAGGCATAGACTTTGTAACTGGTCTCCCACCTTCTAACAATTTCACTGTCATCCTCACTATTGTCGATCGTTTCTCCAAAATGATTCATCTGGTCCCCCTCCATAAGTTACCGTCCTCTAAAGAACTGGCTCACGTCATGGCTCGTGAGGTTTTCAGGCTTCATGGGTTGCCTGTAGACATTGTTTCTGATCGGGGGCCTCAGTTTGTCTCCCACTTCTGGAAAGAGTTTTGTGATCTTCTGGGTATTTCCATTAGCCTCTCCTCGGGCTTCCACCCTGAGACGGACGGTCAGACTGAGAGGGCTAATCAGGAGGTGGAGGGCAAACTGAGGCTCCTCTGTCTTAACGACCCCGAGAAGTGGAGCTCTGCTCTCCCGTGGATCGAGCACGCCTTCAATTCCGTCCCTTCATCTGCCACTGGTCTGTCCCCTTTTTATACTGTTTTTGGTTTCCAACCGCCTGTTATCTCTGTTCAGGAGAGGGAGGCATCTGTTCCCTCGGCCCACCTCGCCGCTCTCCGTTGCCAGAGGGTGTGGAGGAGGGCCAAGACCGCCTTGCTTAAGTCACGTGCTGCCTACTGTAAAAAGGCTGACCGCCATAGGACCCCCCAACCTGAGTATGCTGTGGGTCAGAAGGTGTGGCTCTCCACGAAGAACCTTCCCCTGAAGGTTGCTTCTCGCAAACTTTCCCCCCGCTTCATTGGTCCTTTCCCCATCTCCAAGGTCATTAACCCCGTGTCTGTTCGTCTTACTCTGCCCAAGTCCTTACGTGTCCACCCCTCTTTTCATGTTTCGTGTGTCAAACCTGTCTCCTCCTCCCATTTTCATTCCCCTGTTGCGTCCCCCCCTCCCGCCCGTCTGATCGATGGTTCACCGGCTTACACCATCCGCCGGCTCCTCCGTTCTAGACGGCGGGGTCGGGGTCTGCAGTATCTCATCGATTGGGAGGGGTACGGACCAGAGGAGCGGTCCTGGGTGCCTTCCCGTCACGTCCTGGATAAGCCCTTGATCCGGGACTTCCATCGCCTGCATCCTGAGCAACCTGGTGGAACGCCGGGAGGCGTTCCTTGAGGGGGGGATCTGTCACGAATCACGTCTGTCAGTTAGGTTTTTGTGTCACTCTGTTC
>NW_023623480.1:0-4358 GCF_014905685.2 Nematolebias whitei | reverse complement strand
TGATTTTTGTGGTGGTGATTTTGGTCCATTATACGGGGTTCGTTACAGAACTACCGGGCCATTATGGATCACTCACCACCAGCAGGTTGGCGCTCAGAGGTTGAGGGAGCTATCGGTAAAATAACCTCAGACATGCAGAACATGTCCCGCAGGTTGGACAACTTAAACTCCCAGGATCAGCAACATAATTCAGCCATGACCACGCGTTATGTTGAGTCCAATAGGGAACCTCGTCTGACTCCGCCTGAATTGTTCTCAGGGACTCCTGATCAGTGTAGACCTTTTATTACGCAATGTGAGATTCATTTTGAATTACAACCGTCATCTTTTCCCTCAGAAAAATCCAAGGTCGCTTATATGATCTCTCTTCTCGCTGGGCAAGCTAAGAAGTGGGGCACTGCTGAATGGCAGAAAAACTCTACTAACATTTATTCTCTGCAGGCCTTCACCAGGGAGCTCTGTAGGGTTTTTGACCCAGTCTTGCCAGAACGTGAGGCTGCCAGACGGTTGTTTGACATTCACCAAGGTAATCGCAGGGTGACCGATTACATTATCGACTTCCACGCCATTGCCTCAGGAAGCCATTGGAACGAGGAGGCTCTTACTGATGCCTTTTATAGGGGTCTAACGGACGAGATCAAAGATGAACTTGCTACTAAACGTTATCCTGACTCCCTACAGGACCTTGAGGATTTGGCCACCAGGGTGGACTTAAGGCTGGTCGAACGAGCCAGAGAACGAGGAACAAAGACTTCACCGGCGGCAAGATCAGTCAGTGAGTTTCGACCCCCTCCACGATCTCTCATCTCACCGATTGTTTCTTCTCCTCTGTTGGCAGAGGAACCTATGCAGTTGGGCAGGAGTCGCCTTACTGAGACTGAACGTGAGAGAAGACGGAGAGGACATCTTTGTTTTTATTGTGGAGGGGCTGGTCATATCAACGCCAAGTGTCCGGTAAAAGGGGTCGCTCAGTAGATGAGAGGAGATATCTACTGAGCCATGTCAGCACCAGCAAACTCTCCTCACCTTTCACCATACCCGCCGATCTGATCACCCCCAGCAAATCTCAGGTCTCTATTAAAGCTTTCATTGATTCTGGGGCTGATACTGAATTCATTGACCATGACTTTGCTGTAACAGCAGGTATTCGGTTTTGTTCTACCCCCCACAAACTGTCAGTAGTGGCCTTAGATGGTCATCCTTTGAACTCTTCTTCTTTGATTACTGAACCAGTTTTATTGTGTTTAGGGGGTAACCATAAGGAGGAGATATCCTTTGTGGTCATCAAATCTCCCCAGGCTCCAGTGGTCTTAGGAACCACATGGTTAATGAAACATAATCCCCATCTAGACTGGAGGAGGGGAGAGATTTTAGGGTGGTCGGATGACTGTTTAACTACATGCCTTTTTGATGCTGTGGTCCCTGTAGAAACAGTAGATAATAATGTGACTTATGATTCTGATATATCTAATGTGCCCCGAGAGTATCACGACCTTAAGAAGGTCTTTAATAAAACTAAGGCCACCTCGCTTCCTCCTCACCGTCCGTACGACTGTGGCATTGATCTTATTCCAGGGTCTACTCCTCCTAGAGGAGCTCTGTACTCTCTCTCAGCCCCAGAACAAGCCACCATGAGAGAGTACATTCAGGGGTCCCTGAAATCTGGCATCATCCGCCCTTCCGCCTCTCCTGCCGGTGCTGGGTTCTTTTTTGTTAAAAAGAAGGATGGGTCTCTGCGTCCTTGCATAGATTTCAGAGGACTTAACAAAATTACTGTTAAGAACAAATATCCTCTTCCCCTTATGTCCACTGCTTTTGACCTTATCCAGGGGGCTAGCATCTTCACCAAATTAGACCTTAGGAATGCCTATCACTTGGTCCGCATCAGAGAGGGGGACGAGTGGAAGACGGCTTTTAATACCCCCGATGGACACTATGAATATTTGGTAATGCCATTTGGTTTAACCAACGCACCGGCCGTGTTTCAGACTTTGGTGAATGACGTGCTAAGAGACATGGTCGGCAGATTTGTTTTTGTGTATCTCGATGATATACTTGTGTTTTCTAAAGACATAATTTCACACCGTAAACAAGTGAGATCTGTTCTCACCCGCCTGTTACAGAATGGACTATATGTCAAGGCTGAGAAATGTGAATTTCATGTCTCTTCAACTTCATTCCTAGGTTTTGTTGTGTCCCCCAATAGTGTCGAGATGGATTCCAGTAAGGTCTCTGCTGTGGTGGATTGGCCTGTTCCTAAGGACCGCAAACAGCTTCAACGTTTCTTGGGGTTTGCCAATTTCTATAGACGTTTTATCAAAGGTTACAGTATCATCGCTAAACCCCTTCATGAACTCACTTCTACCAAGTCTCGTTTTTTCTGGTCCACTGCAGCAGAGACCGCATTTACCGAACTTAAGAGACTTTTTGTTTCTGCTCCCATCCTGCAGTCCCCCAATTCAGAGGAGCCTTTTGTAGTGGAGGTGGACGCTTCCAGCACTGGTGCGGGGGCTATTCTTAGTCAGCGCAATGAGGATGGACGTCTTCACCCATGCGCCTTCTTCTCCCGCAGCCTGTCCCCGGCAGAACGAAATTATGATGTTGGGGACAGGGAGCTGCTTGCTGTTAAGCTCGCCCTGGAGGAGTGGCGTCACTGGCTGGAGGGTTCCAGGTTCCCGTTCCAGGTATGGACTGACCACAAGAACCTGGAATATCTCAGGTCCGCTCGTCGCCTAAATCCTCGCCAGGCCAGGTGGGCCTTGTTTTTCTCTCGATTTAATTTCACCCTCTCTTATCGACCTGGGGAGAAAAATGTTAAGCCCGATGCCCTGTCTCGCATTTTGGAGGAGGATAATTTCCCCTCGGCTCAGGAAGAGAGTTTTATCCTTCCTGAGAGTGCCCGCCTGGCCATCACCCAGTTAGAGCAGGACCTGAGAGACCTCAGCCAGACACGTCCTCCTCCAGCTAACTGTCCACCTGATCGTCTATATGTTCCATCCGATAAGGTTAAACAGGTCATTCATTTTTGTCACAACTCCCTGCTGTATTGTCACCCAGGTTTCGCCAAGACCCTTTTCACTGTCAGGTCCCAATTTTGGTGGGAGACCATGTCCAGGGACGTTCGCCTGTACGTTCGGTCTTGTCCAGCCTGTGCTCAGTCCAAGACCTCCAGACGATCTCCATCGGGGCTTCTTCGCCCCCTTCCTTGCCCTTCGCGTCCCTGGTCTCATATTGGCATGGACTTTGTAACTGGTCTCCCACCTTCTAACAATTTCACTGTCATCCTCACCATTGTCGATCGTTTCTCCAAAATGATTCATCTGGTCCCCCTCCTTAAGTTACCGTCCTCTAAAGAACTGGCTCACGTCATGGCTCGTGAGGTTTTTAGGCTTCATGGGTTGCCTGTAGACATTGTTTCTGATCGGGGTCCTCAGTTTGTCTCCCACTTCTGGAAAGAGTTTTGTGGTCTTCTGGGTATTTCTATTAGCCTCTCCTCGGGTTTTCACCCTGAGACGGACGGTCAGACTGAGAGGGCTAATCAGGAAGTGGAGGGCAAACTGAGGCTCCTCTGTCTTAACGACCCCGAGAAGTGGAGCTCTGCTCTCCCGTGGATCGAGCACGCTTTCAATTCCGTCCCTTCATCTGCCACTGGTCTGTCCCCTTTTTACACTGTTTTTGGTTTCCAACCACCTGTTATCTCTGTTCAGGAGAGGGAGGCATCTGTTCCCTCGGCCCACCTCGCCGCTCTCCGTTGCCAGAGGGTGTGGAGGAGGGCCAAGACCGCCTTGCTCAAGTCACGTGCTGCCTACTGTAAAAAGGCGGACCGCCATAGGACCCCCCAACCTGAGTATGCTGTGGGTCAGAAGGTGTGGCTCTCCACGAAGAACCTTCCCCTGAAGGTTGCTTCTCGTAAACTTGCCCCCCGCTTCATTGGTCCTTTCCCCATCTCCAAAATCATTAACCCCGTGTCTGTTCGTCTTACTCTGCCCAAGTCCTTACGTGTCCACCCCTCTTTTCATGTTTCATGTGTCAAACCTGTCTCCGCCTCCCATTTTCATTCCCCTGTTGCTTCCCCCCCTCCCGCCCGTCTGATCGATGGTTCACCGGCTTACACCATCCGCCGGCTCCTCCGTTCTAGACGGCGGGGTCGGGGCCTTCAGTACCTCATCGATTGGGAGGGGTACGGACCGGAGGAGCGGTCCTGGGTGCCTTCCCGTCACGTCCTGGATAAGCCCTTGATCCGGGACTTCCATCGCCTGCATCCTGAGCAACCTGGTGGAACGCCGGGAGGCGTTCCTTGAGGGGGGGATCTGTCACGAATCACGTCTGTCAGTTAGGTTTTTGTGTCACTCTGTTCA
>NW_023623479.1:0-4358 GCF_014905685.2 Nematolebias whitei | reverse complement strand
GATTTTTTGTGGTGGTGATTTTGGTCCATTATACGGGGTTCGTTACAGAACTACCGGGCCATTATGGACCACTCACCACCAGCAGGTTGGCGCTCGGAGGTTGAGGGAGCTATCGGTAAAATAACCTCAGACATGCAGAACATGTCCCGCAGATTGGACAATGTATACTCCCAGGATCAGCAACAAAATTCAGCCATGACCACGCGTTATGTTGAATCCAATAGGGAACCTCGTCTGACTCCGCCCGAATTGTTCTCAGGGACTCCTGATCAATGTAGACCTTTTATCACGCAATGTGAGATCCATTTTGAATTACAACCGTCATCTTTTCCCTCAGAAAAATCCAAGGTTGCTTATATGATCTCTCTTCTCGCTGGGCAAGCTAAAAAGTGGGGCACTGCTGAATGGCAGAAAAATTCTACTAACATTTATTCTCTACAGGCCTTCACCAGGGAGCTCTGTAGGGTTTTTGACCCTGTCTTGCCAGAACGTGAGGCTGCCAGACGGTTGTTTGACATTCACCAAGGTAATCGCAGGGTTACCGACTACATTATCGACTTCCACGCCATTGCCTCAGGAAGCCACTGGAACGAGGAGGCTCTTACTGATGCCTTTTATAGGGGTCTAACGGATGAAATCAAAGATGGATTAGCTACTAAACGTTATCCTGACTCCCTACAGGACCTTGAGGATTTGGCCACCAGGGTGGACTTAAGGCTGGTCGAACGAGCCAGAGAACGAGGAACAAAGACTTCACCGGCGGCTAAATCAGTCAGTGAGTTTCGACCCCCTCCACGATCTCTCATCTCACCGATTGTTTCTTCTCCTCTGTTGGCAGAGGAACCTATGCAGTTGGGCAGGAGTCGCCTTACTGAGACTGAACGTGAGAGGAGACGGAGAGGACATCTTTGTTTTTATTGTGGAGGGGCTGGTCATATCAACGCCAAGTGTCCGGTAAAAGGGGTCACTCAGTAGATGAGAGGAGATATCTACTGAGCCATGTCAGCACCAGCAAACTCTCCTCACCTTTCACCATACCCGCCGATCTGATCACCCCCAGCAAATCTCAGGTCTCTATTAAAGCTTTCATTGATTCTGGGGCTGATACTGAATTCATTGACCATGACTTTGCTGTAACAGCAGGTATTCGGTTTTGTTCTACCCCCCACAAACTGTCAGTAGTGGCCTTAGATGGTCATCCTTTGAACTCTTCTTCTTTGATTACTGAACCAGTTTTATTGTGTTTAGGGGGTAACCATAAGGAGGAGATATCCTTTGTGGTCATCAAATCTCCCCAGGCTCCAGTGGTCTTAGGAACCACATGGTTAATGAAACATAATCCCCATCTAGACTGGAGGAGGGGAGAGATTTTAGGGTGGTCGGATGACTGTTTAACTACATGCCTGTTTGATGCTGTGGTCCCTGTAGAAACAGTAGATAATAATGTGACTTATGATTCAGATATATCTAATGTGCCCCGAGAGTATCACGACCTTAAGAAGGTCTTTAATAAAACTAAGGCCACCTCGCTTCCTCCTCACCGTCCGTACGACTGTGGCATTGATCTTATTCCAGGGTCTACTCCTCCTAGAGGAGCTCTGTACTCTCTCTCAGCCCCAGAACAAGCCACCATGAGAGAGTACATTCAGGGGTCCCTGAAATCTGGCATCATCCGCCCTTCCGCCTCTCCTGCCGGTGCTGGGTTCTTTTTTGTTAAAAAGAAGGACGGGTCTCTGCGTCCTTGCATAGATTTCAGAGGACTTAACAAAATTACTGTTAAGAACAAATATCCTCTTCCCCTTATGTCCACTGCTTTTGACCTTATCCAGGGGGCTAGCATCTTCACCAAATTAGACCTTAGGAATGCCTATCACTTGGTCCGCATCAGAGAGGGGGACGAGTGGAAGACGGCTTTTAATACCCCCGATGGGCACTATGAGTATTTGGTAATGCCATTTGGTTTAACCAACGCACCGGCCGTGTTTCAGACTTTGGTGAATGACGTGCTAAGAGACATGGTCGGCAGATTTGTTTTTGTGTATCTCGATGATATACTTGTGTTTTCTAAAGACATAATTTCACACCGTAAACAAGTGAGATCTGTTCTCACCCGCCTGTTACAGAATGGACTATATGTCAAGGCTGAGAAATGTGAATTTCATGTCTCTTCAACTTCATTCCTAGGTTTTGTTGTGTCCCCCAATAGTGTCGAGATGGATTCCAGTAAGGTCTCTGCTGTGGTGGATTGGCCCGTTCCTAAGGACCGCAAACAGCTTCAACGTTTCTTGGGGTTTGCCAATTTCTATAGACGTTTTATCAAAGGCTACAGTATCATTGCTAAACCCCTTCATGAACTCACTTCTACCAAGTCTCGTTTTTTCTGGTCCACTGCAGCAGAGACCGCATTTACCGAACTTAAGAGACTTTTTGTTTCTGCTCCCATCCTGCAGTCCCCCAATTCAGAGGAGCCTTTTGTAGTGGAGGTGGACGCTTCCAGCACTGGTGCGGGGGCTATTCTTAGTCAGCGCAATGAGGATGGACGTCTTCACCCATGCGCCTTCTTCTCCCGCAGCCTGTCCCCGGCAGAACGAAATTATGATGTTGGGGACAGGGAGCTGCTTGCTGTTAAGCTCGCCCTGGAGGAGTGGCGTCACTGGCTGGAGGGTTCCAGGTTCCCGTTCCAGGTATGGACTGACCACAAGAACCTGGAATATCTCAGGTCCGCTCGTCGCCTAAATCCTCGCCAGGCCAGGTGGGCCTTGTTTTTCTCTCGATTTAATTTCACCCTCTCTTATCGACCTGGGGAGAAAAATGTTAAGCCCGATGCCCTGTCTCGCATTTTGGAGGAGGATAATTTCCCCTCGGCTCAGGAAGAGAGTTTTATCCTTCCTGAGAGTGCCCGCCTGGCCATCACCCAGTTAGAGCAGGACCTGAGAGACCTCAGCCAGACACGTCCTCCTCCAGCTAACTGTCCACCTGATCGTCTATATGTTCCATCCGATAAGGTTAAACAGGTCATTCATTTTTGTCACAACTCCCTGCTGTATTGTCACCCAGGTTTCGCCAAGACCCTTTTCACTGTCAGGTCCCAATTTTGGTGGGAGACCATGTCCAGGGACGTTCGCCTGTACGTTCGGTCTTGTCCAGCCTGTGCTCAGTCCAAGACCTCCAGACGATCTCCATCGGGGCTTCTTCGCCCCCTTCCTTGCCCTTCGCGTCCCTGGTCTCATATTGGCATGGACTTTGTAACTGGTCTCCCACCTTCTAACAATTTCACTGTCATCCTCACCATTGTCGATCGTTTCTCCAAAATGATTCATCTGGTCCCCCTCCTTAAGTTACCGTCCTCTAAAGAACTGGCTCACGTCATGGCTCGTGAGGTTTTTAGGCTTCATGGGTTGCCTGTAGACATTGTTTCTGATCGGGGGCCTCAGTTTGTCTCCCACTTCTGGAAAGAGTTTTGTGGTCTTCTGGGTATTTCTATTAGCCTCTCCTCGGGTTTTCACCCTGAGACGGACGGTCAGACTGAGAGGGCTAATCAGGAAGTGGAGGGCAAACTGAGGCTCCTCTGTCTTAACGACCCCGAGAAGTGGAGCTCTGCTCTCCCGTGGATCGAGCACGCCTTCAATTCCGTCCCTTCATCTGCCACTGGTCTGTCCCCTTTTTACACTGTTTTTGGTTTCCAACCACCTGTTATCTCTGTTCAGGAGAGGGAGGCATCTGTTCCCTCGGCCCACCTCGCCGCTCTCCGTTGCCAGAGGGTGTGGAGGAGGGCCAAGACCGCCTTGCTCAAGTCACGTGCTGCCTACTGTAAAAAGGCGGACCGCCATAGGACCCCCCCAACCTGAGTATGCTGTGGGTCAGAAGGTGTGGCTCTCCACGAAGAACCTTCCCCTGAAGGTTGCTTCTCGTAAACTTGCCCCCCGCTTCATTGGTCCTTTCCCCATCTCCAAGATCATTAACCCCGTGTCTGTTCGTCTTACTCTGCCCAAGTCCTTACGTGTCCACCCCTCTTTTCATGTTTCATGTGTCAAACCTGTCTCCTCCTCCCATTTTCATTCCCCTGTTGCTTCCCCCCCTCCCGCCCGTCTGATCGATGGTTCACCGGCTTACACCATCCGCCGGCTCCTCCGTTCTAGACGGCGGGGTCGGGGCCTGCAGTACCTCATCGATTGGGAGGGGTACGGACCGGAGGAGCGGTCCTGGGTGCCCTCCCGTCACGTCCTGGATAAGCCCTTGATCCGGGACTTCCATCGCCTGCATCCTGAGCAACCTGGTGGAACGCCGGGAGGCGTTCCTTGAGGGGGGGATCTGTCACGAATCACGTCTGTCAGTTAGGTTTTTGTGTCACTCTGTTC
>NW_023623478.1:0-4358 GCF_014905685.2 Nematolebias whitei | reverse complement strand
TGAACAGAGTGACACAAAAACCTAACTGACAGACGTGATTCGTGACAGATCCCCCCCTCAAGGAACGCCTCCCGGCGTTCCACCAGGTTGCTCAGGATGCAGGCGATGGAAGTCCCGGATCAAGGGCTTATCCAGGACGTGACGGGAAGGCACCCAGGACCGCTCCTCCGGTCCGTACCCCTCCCAATCGATGAGGTACTGCAGGCCCCGACCCCGCCGTCTAGAACGGAGGAGCCGGCGGATGGTGTAAGCCGGTGAACCATCGATCAGACGGGCGGGAGGGGGGGAAGCAACAGGGGAATGAAAATGGGAGGAGGAGACAGGTTTGACACATGAAACATGAAAAGAGGGGTGGACACGTAAGGACTTGGGCAGAGTAAGACGAACAGACACGGGGTTAATGATTTTGGAGATGGGGAAAGGACCAATGAAGCGGGGGGCAAGTTTACGAGAAGCAACCTTCAGGGGAAGGTTCTTCGTGGAGAGCCACACCTTCTGACCCACAGCATACTCAGGTTGGGGGGTTCTATGGCGGTCCGCCTTTTTACAGTAGGCAGCACGTGACTTGAGCAAGGCGGTCTTGGCCCTCCTCCACACCCTCTGGCAACGGAGAGCGGCGAGGTGGGCCGAGGGAACAGATGCCTCCCTCTCCTGAACAGAGATAACAGGTGGTTGGAAACCAAAAACAGTGTAAAAAGGGGACAGACCAGTGGCAGATGAAGGGACGGAATTGAAAGCGTGCTCGATCCACGGGAGAGCAGAGCTCCACTTCTCGGGGTCGTTAAGACAGAGGAGCCTCAGTTTGCCCTCCACTTCCTGATTAGCCCTCTCAGTCTGACCGTCCGTCTCAGGGTGAAAACCCGAGGAGAGGCTAATAGAAATACCCAGAAGACCACAAAACTCTTTCCAGAAGTGGGAGACAAACTGAGGCCCCCGATCAGAAACAATGTCTACAGGCAACCCATGAAGCCTAAAAACCTCACGAGCCATGACGTGAGCCAGTTCTTTAGAGGACGGTAACTTAAGGAGGGGGACCAGATGAATCATTTTGGAGAAACGATCGACAATGGTGAGGATGACAGTGAAATTGTTAGAAGGTGGGAGACCAGTTACAAAGTCCATGCCAATATGAGACCAGGGACGCGAAGGGCAAGGAAGGGGGCGAAGAAGCCCCGATGGAGATCGTCTGGAGGTCTTGGACTGAGCACAGGCTGGACAAGACCGAACGTACAGGCGAACGTCCCTGGACATGGTCTCCCACCAAAATTGGGACCTGACAGTGAAAAGGGTCTTGGCGAAACCTGGGTGACAATACAGCAGGGAGTTGTGACAAAAATGAATGACCTGTTTAACCTTATCGGATGGAACATATAGACGATCAGGTGGACAGTTAGCTGGAGGAGGACGTGTCTGGCTGAGGTCTCTCAGGTCCTGCTCTAACTGGGTGATGGCCAGGCGGGCACTCTCAGGAAGGATAAAACTCTCTTCCTGAGCCGAGGGGAAATTATCCTCCTCCAAAATGCGAGACAGGGCATCGGGCTTAACATTTTTCTCCCCAGGTCGATAAGAGAGGGTGAAATTAAATCGAGAGAAAAACAAGGCCCACCTGGCCTGGCGAGGATTTAGGCGACGAGCGGACCTGAGATATTCCAGGTTCTTGTGATCAGTCCATACCTGGAACGGGAACCTGGAACCCTCCAGCCAGTGACGCCACTCCTCCAGGGCGAGCTTAACAGCAAGCAGCTCCCTGTCCCCAACATCATAATTTCGTTCTGCCGGGGACAGGCTGCGGGAGAAGAAGGCGCATGGGTGAAGACGTCCATCCTCATTGCGCTGACTAAGAATAGCCCCCGCACCAGTGCTGGAAGCGTCCACCTCCACTACAAAAGGCTCCTCTGAATTGGGGGACTGCAGGATGGGAGCAGAAACAAAAAGTCTCTTAAGTTCGGTAAATGCGGTCTCTGCTGCAGTGGACCAGAAAAAACGAGACTTGGTAGAAGTGAGTTCATGAAGGGGTTTAGCGATGATACTGTAGCCTTTGATAAAACGTCTATAGAAATTGGCAAACCCCAAGAAACGTTGAAGCTGTTTGCGGTCCTTAGGAACGGGCCAATCCACCACAGCAGAGACCTTACTGGAATCCATCTCGACACTATTGGGGGACACAACAAAACCTAGGAATGAAGTTGAAGAGACATGAAATTCACATTTCTCAGCCTTGACATATAGTCCATTCTGTAACAGGCGGGTGAGAACAGATCTCACTTGTTTACGGTGTGAAATTATGTCTTTAGAAAACACGAGTATATCATCGAGATACACAAAAACAAATCTGCCGACCATGTCTCTTAGCACGTCATTCACCAAAGTCTGAAAAACGGCCGGTGCGTTGGTTAAACCAAATGGCATTACCAAATATTCATAGTGTCCATCGGGGGTATTAAAAGCCGTCTTCCACTCGTCCCCCTCTCTGATGCGGACCAAGTGATAGGCATTTCTAAGGTCTAATTTGGTGAAGATGCTAGCCCCCTGGATAAGGTCAAAAGCAGTGGACATAAGGGGAAGAGGATATTTGTTCTTAACAGTAATTTTGTTAAGTCCTCTGAAATCTATGCAAGGACGCAGAGACCCATCCTTCTTTTTAACAAAAAAGAACCCAGCACCGGCAGGAGAGGCGGAAGGGCGGATGATGCCAGATTTCAGGGACCCCTGAATGTACTCTCTCATGGTGGCTTGTTCTGGGGCTGAGAGAGAGTACAGAGCTCCTCTAGGAGGAGTAGACCCTGGAATAAGATCAATGCCACAGTCATACGGACGGTGAGGAGGAAGCGAGGTGGCCTTAGTTTTATTAAAGACCTTCTTAAGGTCGTGATACTCTCGGGGCACATTAGATATATCAGAATCATAAGTCACATTATTATCTACTGTTTCTACAGGGACCACAGCATCAAAAAGGCATGTAGTTAAACAGTCATCCGACCACCCTAAAATCTCTCCCCTCCTCCAGTCTAGATGGGGATTATGTTTCATTAACCATGTGGTTCCTAAGACCACTGGAGCCTGGGGAGATTTGATGACCACAAAGGATATCTCCTCCTTATGGTTACCCCCTAAACACAATAAAACTGGTTCAGTAATCAAAGAAGAAGAGTTCAAAGGATGACCATCTAAGGCCACTACTGACAGTTTGTGGGGGGTAGAACAAAACCGAATACCTGCTGTTACAGCAAAGTCATGGTCAATGAATTCAGTATCAGCCCCAGAATCAATGAAAGCTTTAATAGAGACCTGAGATTTGCTGGGGGTGATCAGATCGGCGGGTATGGTGAAAGGTGAGGAGAGTTTGCTGGTGCTGACATGGCTCAGTAGATATCTCCTCTCATCTACTGAGCGACCCCTTTTACCGGACACTTGGCGTTGATATGACCAGCCCCTCCACAATAAAAACAAAGATGTCCTCTCCGTCTTCTCTCACGTTCAGTCTCAGTAAGGCGACTCCTGCCCAACTGCATAGGTTCCTCTGCCAACAGAGGAGAAGAAACAATCGGTGAGATGAGAGATCGTGGAGGGGGTCGAAACTCACTGACTGATTTTGCCGCCGGTGAAGTCTTTGTTCCTCGTTCTCTGGCTCGTTCGACCAGCCTTAAGTCCACCCTGGTGGCCAAATCCTCAAGGTCCTGTAGGGAGTCAGGATAACGTTTAGTAGCAAGTTCATCTTTGATCTCGTCCGTTAGACCCCTATAAAAGGCATCAGTAAGAGCCTCCTCGTTCCAATGGCTTCCTGAGGCAATGGCGTGGAAGTCGATAATGTAATCGGTCACCCTGCGATTACCTTGGTGAATGTCAAACAACCGTCTGGCAGCCTCACGTTCTGGCAAGACTGGGTCAAAAACCCTACAGAGCTCCCTGGTGAAGGCCTGCAGAGAATAAATGTTAGTAGAGTTTTTCTGCCATTCAGCAGTGCCCCACTTTTTAGCTTGCCCAGCGAGAAGAGAGATCATATAAGCGACCTTGGATTTTTCTGAGGGAAAAGATGACGGTTGTAATTCAAAATGAATCTCACATTGCGTAATAAAAGGTCTACACTGATCAGGAGTCCCTGAGAACAATTCAGGCGGAGTCAGACGAGGTTCCCTATTGGACTCAACATAACGCGTGGTCATGGCTGAATTATGTTGCTGATCCTGTGAGTTTAAGTTGTCCAACCTGCGGGACATGTTCTGCATGTCTGAGGTTATTTTACCGATAGCTCCCTCAACCTCTGAGCGCCAACCTGCTGGTGGTGAGTGATCCATAATGGCCCGGTAGTTCTGTAACGAACCCCGTATAATGGACCAAAATCACCACCACAAAAATCA
>NW_023623477.1:0-4358 GCF_014905685.2 Nematolebias whitei | reverse complement strand
TGAACAGAGTGACACAAAAACCTAACTGACAGACGTGATTCGTGACAGATCCCCCCCTCAAGGAACGCCTCCCGGCGTTCCACCAGGTTGCTCAGGATGCAGGCGATGGAAGTCCCGGATCAAGGGCTTATCCAGGACGTGACGGGAGGGCACCCAGGACCGCTCCTCCGGTCCGTACCCCTCCCAATCGATGAGGTACTGCAGGCCCCGACCCCGCCGTCTAGAACGGAGGAGCCGGCGGATGGTGTAAGCCGGTGAACCATCGATCAGACGGGCGGGAGGGGGGGAAGCAACAGGGGAATGAAAATGGGAGGAGGAGACAGGTTTGACACATGAAACATGAAAAGAGGGGTGGACACGTAAGGACTTGGGCAGAGTAAGACGAACAGACACGGGGTTAATGATCTTGGAGATGGGGAAAGGACCAATGAAGCGGGGGGCAAGTTTACGAGAAGCAACCTTCAGGGGAAGGTTCTTCGTGGAGAGCCACACCTTCTGACCCACCGCATACTCAGGTTGGGGGGTCCTATGGCGGTCCGCCTTTTTACAGTAGGCAGCACGTGACTTGAGCAAGGCGGTCTTGGCCCTCCTCCACACCCTCTGGCAACGGAGAGCGGCGAGGTGGGCCGAGGGAACAGATGCCTCCCTCTCCTGAACAGAGATAACAGGTGGTTGGAAACCAAAAACAGTGTAAAAAGGGGACAGACCAGTGGCAGATGAAGGGACGGAATTGAAGGCGTGCTCGATCCACGGGAGAGCAGAGCTCCACTTCTCGGGGTCGTTAAGACAGAGGAGCCTCAGTTTGCCCTCCACTTCCTGATTAGCCCTCTCAGTCTGACCGTCCGTCTCAGGGTGAAAACCCGAGGAGAGGCTAATAGAAATACCCAGAAGACCACAAAACTCTTTCCAGAAGTGGGAGACAAACTGAGGCCCCCGATCAGAAACAATGTCTACAGGCAACCCATGAAGCCTAAAAACCTCACGAGCCATGACGTGAGCCAGTTCTTTAGAGGACGGTAACTTAAAGAGGGGGACCAGATGAATCATTTTGGAGAAACGATCGACAATGGTGAGGATGACAGTGAAATTGTTAGAAGGTGGGAGACCAGTTACAAAGTCCATGCCAATATGAGACCAGGGACGCGAAGGGCAAGGAAGGGGGCGAAGAAGCCCCGATGGAGATCGCCTGGAGGTCTTGGACTGAGCACAGGCTGGACAAGACCGAACGTACAGGCGAACGTCCCTGGACATGGTCTCCCACCAAAATTGGGACCTGACAGTGAAAAGGGTCTTGGCGAAACCTGGGTGACAATACAGCAGGGAGTTGTGACAAAAATGAATGACCTGTTTAACCTTATCGGATGGAACATATAGACGATCAGGTGGACAGTTAGCTGGAGGAGGACGTGTCTGGCTGAGGTCTCTCAGGTCCTGCTCTAACTGGGTGATGGCCAGGCGGGCACTCTCAGGAAGGATAAAACTCTCTTCCTGAGCCGAGGGGAAATTATCCTCCTCCAAAATGCGAGACAGGGCATCGGGCTTAACATTTTTCTCCCCAGGTCGATAAGAGAGGGTGAAATTAAATCGAGAGAAAAACAAGGCCCACCTGGCCTGGCGAGGATTTAGGCGACGAGCGGACCTGAGATATTCCAGGTTCTTGTGGTCAGTCCATACCTGGAACGGGAACCTGGAACCCTCCAGCCAGTGACGCCACTCCTCCAGGGCGAGCTTAACAGCAAGCAGCTCCCTGTCCCCAACATCATAATTTCGTTCTGCCGGGGACAGGCTGCGGGAGAAGAAGGCGCATGGGTGAAGACGTCCATCCTCATTGCGCTGACTAAGAATAGCCCCCGCACCAGTGCTGGAAGCGTCCACCTCCACTACAAAAGGCTCCTCTGAATTGGGGGACTGCAGGATGGGAGCAGAAACAAAAAGTCTCTTAAGTTCGGTAAATGCGGTCTCTGCTGCAGTGGACCAGAAAAAACGAGACTTGGTAGAAGTGAGTTCATGAAGGGGTTTAGCGATGATACTGTAGCCTTTGATAAAACGTCTATAGAAATTGGCAAACCCCAAGAAACGTTGAAGCTGTTTGCGGTCCTTAGGAACAGGCCAATCCACCACAGCAGAGACCTTACTGGAATCCATCTCGACACTATTGGGGGACACAACAAAACCTAGGAATGAAGTTGAAGAGACATGAAATTCACATTTCTCAGCCTTGACATATAGTCCATTCTGTAACAGGCGGGTGAGAACAGATCTCACTTGTTTACGGTGTGAAATTATGTCTTTAGAAAACACAAGTATATCATCGAGATACACAAAAACAAATCTGCCGACCATGTCTCTTAGCACGTCATTCACCAAAGTCTGAAACACGGCCGGTGCGTTGGTTAAACCAAATGGCATAACCAAATACTCATAGTGCCCATCGGGGGTATTAAAAGCCGTCTTCCACTCGTCCCCCTCTCTGATGCGGACCAAGTGATAGGCATTCCTAAGGTCTAATTTGGTGAAGATGCTAGCCCCCTGGATAAGGTCAAAAGCAGTGGACATAAGGGGAAGAGGATATTTGTTCTTAACAGTAATTTTGTTAAGTCCTCTGAAATCTATGCAAGGACGCAGAGACCCGTCCTTCTTTTTAACAAAAAAGAACCCAGCACCGGCAGGAGAGGCGGAAGGGCGGATGATGCCAGATTTCAGGGACCCCTGAATGTACTCTCTCATGGTGGCTTGTTCTGGGGCTGAGAGAGAGTACAGAGCTCCTCTAGGAGGAGTAGACCTTGGAATAAGATCAATGCCACAGTCGTACGGACGGTGAGGAGGAAGCGAGGTGGCCTTAGTTTTATTAAAGACCTTCTTAAGGTCGTGATACTCTCGGGGCACATTAGATATATCTGAATCATAAGTCACATTATTATCTACTGTTTCTACAGGGACCACAGCATCAAAAAGGCATGTAGTTAAACAGTCATCCGACCACCCTAAAATCTCTCCCCTCCTCCAGTCTAGATGGGGATTATGTTTCATTAACCATGTGGTTCCTAAGACCACTGGAGCCTGGGGAGATTTGATGACCACAAAGGATATCTCCTCCTTATGGTTACCCCCTAAACACAATAAAACTGGTTCAGTAATCAAAGAAGAAGAGTTCAAAGGATGACCATCTAAGGCCACTACTGACAGTTTGTGGGGGGTAGAACAAAACCGAATACCTGCTGTTACAGCAAAGTCATGGTCAATGAATTCAGTATCAGCCCCAGAATCAATGAAAGCTTTAATAGAGACCTGAGATTTGCTGGGGGTGATCAGATCGGCGGGTATGGTGAAAGGTGAGGAGAGTTTGCTGGTGCTGACATGGCTCAGTAGATATCTCCTCTCATCTACTGAGCGACCCCTTTTACCGGACACTTGGCGTTGATATGACCAGCCCCTCCACAATAAAAACAAAGATGTCCTCTCCGTCTCCTCTCACGTTCAGTCTCAGTAAGGCGACTCCTGCCCAACTGCATAGGTTCCTCTGCCAACAGAGGAGAAGAAACAATCGGTGAGATGAGAGATCGTGGAGGGGGTCGAAACTCACTGACTGATTTAGCCGCCGGTGAAGTCTTTGTTCCTCGTTCTCTGGCTCGTTCGACCAGCCTTAAGTCCACCCTGGTGGCCAAATCCTCAAGGTCCTGTAGGGAGTCAGGATAACGTTTAGTAGCTAATCCATCTTTGATTTCATCCGTTAGACCCCTATAAAAGGCATCAGTAAGAGCCTCCTCGTTCCAGTGGCTTCCTGAGGCAATGGCGTGGAAGTCGATAATGTAGTCAGTAACCCTGCGATTACCTTGGTGAATGTCAAACAACCGTCTGGCAGCCTCACGTTCTGGCAAGACAGGGTCAAAAACCCTACAGAGCTCCCTGGTGAAGGCCTGTAGAGAATAAATGTTAGTAGAATTTCTCTGCCATTCAGCAGTGCCCCACTTTTTAGCTTGCCCAGCGAGAAGAGAGATCATATAAGCAACCTTGGATTTTTCTGAGGGAAAAGATGACGGTTGTAATTCAAAATGGATCTCACATTGCGTGATAAAAGGTCTACATTGATCAGGAGTCCCTGAGAACAATTCGGGCGGAGTCAGACGAGGTTCCCTATTGGATTCAACATAACGCGTGGTCATGGCTGAATTATGTTGCTGATCCTGGGAGTATACATTGTCCAATCTGCGGGACATGTTCTGCATGTCTGAGGTTATTTTACCGATAGCTCCCTCAACCTCCGAGCGCCAACCTGCTGGTGGTGAGTGGTCCATAATGGCCCGGTAGTTCTGTAACGAACCCCGTATAATGGACCAAAATCACCACCACAACAAAAT
>NW_023623476.1:0-4358 GCF_014905685.2 Nematolebias whitei | reverse complement strand
CTCTCCTCCACCTGCTCCTATCTCCTGAGCTGAGCTCATATCTCCAACATTTCAACCTCTGACAAGTTTTTAATCTTTCACAGAGGTAATATTTCACACACACCCCCACTCATCCTGGGAGGTGGTGCCGTCCAATAATTCATTCAGGGGAACCCCCCACCACCACCACCCACCCCCTTGTGACAGGGAAATTGATGCAGAGTTTGTATCTAACAAGTTCTCTATACAGGAAGTCGCACAAACGATCAAAATCTGCATTAAATGAAAGAATTTGTAGCTAAATTTGTGAGCAGACGCCTTCGGCTATTTTTTGTTTAAACAGCCGAAGCGACTGAAAGCAGGTCGAGCTTACAGCCAGACTAATGTAGGTCGACCAGCCTTGTTTACGTTGAGTACGTACCCGCATTTCAAACAATAATAATAACAACACAACAAAAGAGTAAATGTGGGTGAAGCGGCTGAAACGGTAACATCGCCTGCGCGGAGCGGGAGGTCGACGTGTCAGAAAATAAAGATTCGTGGATTTAAAGGAGCAGCCGGCCCGCTCCGTGGTTCTGCTCTGCTGTTCCCGGACCATTAGTGGAAATGACAACCATTCATTACAAGCCATTTGAGAGTAGTCTCCACAAATGCCATCCTTTATCTGGCGTCTCCACGCCGTGCACGCAGGGAATATTCAAACAGCCGAACCTTCAGCTTTCACACATTCTATTAAATTCTTATCTCTGTGCAGCAGCAGCTCTTTTTTCTGCTCCGTCTTATTGTTACGCACCGGAGCTGAAATCAATCACCGGCCGCGTCACAACCGCAGCAACAACGCCGAGCACAATCAAACAAACAAAAGGAGGGGGGACGGGAGGAAACACATCCCTGATCCCCCCCTCCAAACACACACACACACACACACACACACACACACACACACACACACACACACACACACACACACACACACACACACACACCATGCTGCAGGTTCGGTTGGAGTTGTGCAGCTTTCAGAGGAGCCGTTTGAAACTCCAACTGATCTGAGACCTTTCAGGACCGAGGACAGCTCCGGACTGTTCAGGACCGAGGACAGCTCCGCCCACAGGAAGACCAGCTGAGACTGTGTGTGTCTTTGTTTATATTACTTTGTGAGGACAAACTGCTCTGTGAGGACCAAAGCCCGGTCCTCATAAGGTTCAAGCGTCGTAGTTTGGTTAGGTATGTACTGGTAACGGTTAGGTTCAGGGTTAGGTACTGGTAATAGTTAGGTTCAGGTTTAGGTACTGGTAACGGTTAGGTTCAGGGTTAGGTACTGGTAATAGTTAGGTTCAGGTTTAGGTACTGGTAATGGTTAGGTTCAGGGTTAGGTACTGGTAATGGTTAGGTTCAGGGTTAGGTACTGGTAACGGTTAGGTTCAGGGTTATGTATGTACTGGTAACGGTTAGGTTCAGGGTTAGGTATGTACTGGTAATAGTTAGGTTCAGGGTTAGGTACTGGTAATGGTTAGGTTCAGGGTTAGGTATGTACTGGTAATAGTTAGGTTAGGTTTAGGGTTAGGTATGTACTGGTAATGGTTAGGTTCAGGGTTAGGTACTGGTAATAGTTAGGTTAGGTTTAGGTATGTACTGGTAACGGTTAGGTTTAGGGTTAGGTATGTACTGGTAACGGTTAGGTTTAGGGTAAGGGTCAGGCTATAGAAATGAATGGAAGTCAATTCAAAGTCCCTGTAAAGATAGCAAGACAAACCTGTGCTTCTCTCTCTATGTATGTGTACGTCTCTCTCTCTCTCTCTCTCCCCCCCCTTCCCTCCCTCCCTCCCTCTCTCTCTCTCTCTCTCTCTCTCTCTCTCTCTCTCTCTTTCTGCGTGTCTCACCTCAGGGGAATTTCAAGTTTTTGTCCCAAACCAACCGTCTTAAATACCAAAGTTCAATTTTCCAGGTAGAAAAATCCAACAAAGTTAAGTCGGGTCCTCTGGACAGTTTCTTTGTGTTGAAATGTTTCATCCAAAGGACTTCTTCAGTCCTAGGAGCGATGAAGTTTTTTGGATGGAAGACGAAACGTTTCAACAAAAACAAACCGTCCAGAGGACCCGACTTAACTTTGATGGGCTAATGTCATAAAGTTTATTAAAGTTCTCGCTGAACTCAGAAACTCTGTAAACGTTTCAGTTCATTGAAATGTTTTAGTTTAAATTTTAAAAACTTTTCTTTAGTCAAATAAAATGTAAACAATTTACTGTGAACAGAAACAAACTTTTATCTTTAAAGTTAAAAGAAAAATATGAAACGAGTTTTAAATATAAGTCAAACTAAACATTTTTAATGTTTTTTGCCGTTTCTGTAAAAAATGTTTTGATAATTTTAAACCACACAAAGTTATGATTTATTAAAACGAGGATTATCGACTTTAAGTTTGTTAAATACCAAACTATAATTAATACATTTTAAATTTAGACATTAATAATTCAGCTTTGTTTCAGAAATTTTAAACTGAGGATTAAACTTTTCAGCTTCATAAATAGAGCTTTTAAAAAAAAAAACAATTTTAATAAATTCATTTCAAGCTCATTTTGAATTGAAATCAAAAAGTTTAAAATCTGTATTCCTGTTTGTAATTTTAGGATAAAACTCAAAACTTCGGCTGTTTCTGGAAACTTTCTTCTTTGTTAGAACATCAGCTGAAGTCACGAAGTTTGTTTGGCTCATGCTTTAGTTTCGTTGCTTTTAAAGTAATTAAACTAAAACTGCTGGAAAAAACTTCTGGATGAAAAGAAAAGAAACTTATTTAAAACAATTTATGACCTTTAAAATTTAATTTACTACAGGAGTTAAAATAATCTGTTTATCCATTAAAACAAACTTTATTAGATGAAAAATATAATTTTATTTAAACTTAAGTTAAAGTTTTTAATTCTCAAGACGTTTTTTTTTATTATTTAAGAATAAACTTTCAACTCTGAAAACTTCAATAAAACCTTTAGTTGTTTTTATAAAACATGTTCAACTTGAATAAAAGTAAACTTGAACCCAACAGAACTGCGGCGCTGAGTGAGCCCAACTTATAAAGCCGGCTTTGTTGGGGGGGTGGGGTGGGGGGGGTCCGGGGCCCGGCAGCTGGCAGAACCTCTCTGTTGTTCTGGACCCGGCCTGCAGATGCAGATGGCACCGGGCCCTCAGCTCCACACCATCATATTGTACAGCCGTATAAATATTAGATGGGGGGCAGCAGCTGAGTGGGCGCAGAGGCTGGGACCGGGGGGGGGGGGGGGGAGGCCCCTGCAGTCCCTCGACAGATGGAAGCAGCCGACAGACCAACACAACAACAACAAAAAAAGTTTTTAATAAGCCCGCAGCTCGGTATTGTCCCTGCGGTACCAGGGGCCACACGGGCCCCTCAGGGACCAACTGTCCTTTGTCTGGACCGGACCGGCTCCTCTCTGCTGAGAGAAGCCGGTCCGGTCTGCTCAATGAAAATAAACTTTTTATGTAAATAATAAAAAATAAACATGTAAACAAAAAGTTTGAGGTGATGAAGTGAAGTCTCTTTGAACCCTCAACTTCCTCCAACATCTAAAGAAAGACTCTTATTTCAGGCTCCAGAGGAAAGACGTTAATTAAAAAAAAACGAGTTTTAATTAAACATTTAATACGAGTGGGAACAAATAAACAAACAAAAAGTTTTTACAGCTGCAGGAACAGGAAGTTTAAGAAAAGTTACGAACCCAGGAAAGTGCGGCACAGCTTCATGTTTCCTCCTCTCGCTGCCGAAGCTCCAAGTTTACTTCTGCAACTAAACTTCTACAAACTTTACTTTAACTCCCCCGTCCCCCCCCCCTACCCTGCCACCCCCCCTTGAGGTTCAGCAAGTCTGCCGGGGGGCGTGGTCAAGCGGCTGACTGACACACTGGAACGGCCAATGGGAGGAGGTGGAGTCTCCTGGACCCAATCCCGACCTCCGGGTGTCGGATTTCAGCAACAAAAGGGCCTGAACGGAAACAAAGAGCATCTGGTGCACTCTGAACCCCCCCCCCCCCTAAACCCCCCCCCCCAGGATTAAAACACAAAAACTAACATAAACTCTCATTATGAGGTTATTCTCAGATTACTTTAAAAAAACAACAAAAAAAAAAACCTTAAAACATTTTAAAACACACAGACTCAGATCAGTTTTTCTTTATGATCGGAGCCCCCCCTGCAGAATGGACCCCCCCCCCCCCCCATGCAGCAGATGTACAGCTTTCATTTCAGGAAGTTAGAGGAAGATTTTCACTGCAACTCCGGGCCCATTCAAAGTGTCTGGGTCTGGGACGGACAGACAGGTCCTCCCTCCCTGCAGCAGATGGTCTGCCAGGATAATGAGTGCTCCCATT
>NW_023623475.1:0-4358 GCF_014905685.2 Nematolebias whitei | reverse complement strand
TAGTATCACTCAGCCCTCTGTGAATAGTACACAGCCATCAGTGTGCTAATGATCCATTGTTAGACTGATGGTCCTTCTTGAGCATGTGATCAGTTGGTTTTGGTTGTCAGCAGCAAAACTGGTTGATCCACTCTGAGAAGGTGCTATTTAAGAGACTGAGCTGAAAACAGCACCTCAGACTGAAGAAGTCTCTCGGACGAGAGACGAAACGTTTCTACATTTTTTGTTGTTTTGCTTTGTTTTGGGTTTTTTTTTAATGTCCAGAGGACCAGATTTAACTTTTTTAGATTTTTCTACCTGGATTATTGAGCATGCATCAGGTTATCCAGGTCTACTTACCTTCAAAGGCTTCTGCTCACTCTCAACTCTGTTGTGAAGCAAGGAGGAATCTCACCTGCCGACATTAATAAACATCTACTGAAACAGTTTTGTCGTGAGTGTTGGGACAACACTGTCATAACGAAGTTACAGCTGGAACAAAAGAAAGATAACCCACCATCTTTTTCTGAGTTGTTGTTGCTACTGAGGACAGAAGAAGACTGACAACATGCTAAAGAGTCACTTATGAAAAAGCACATTGGAACGTCAAAACAGAAAGTTCACATCCAGTCCCAAAGTGCCTGTCCTTGTGGACATTCTACATCCAACGAAGAGCTGAAAGAAATGAAAAAACAACTTCAGAAATTACAGCAGCAAATGTCTCAACTTCTGTCCAGGAAGAGTCCAGCTGAATTCAACTCCATGTCAAGACAGAACAAATCATACTCTTCTTCACCTCAGTTAAAAATCAAGCCTAAGCCTTGGTACTGTTTTAATTGTGGAGAAGACGGCCATCTTTCCTCCTCCTGCACCAATAAAGAAAACCCCAGTCTTGTTCAACAGAAAAAGAAACTGTTACGCCAGAAGCAGCAAGCATGGGATGCCAAGAATTCAAAATCATTAAACTAGAAACAGCTTCTGTAGTGGGACACACAGAAGCTGGGTATATGAACAGTCCCAAAAAACACAAGATAAGAACACTGCCACGAGGTCTTGTTGGCACAAAGAGCACAGGTAAAGTTCAAATAAAAGGAGATCAGTTCACTTGCCTCCTTGATTCCGGCTCGCAGGTTACTACTATCCCCTACTCCTTCTACAATACTTACCTCAGGGATCATGAAATCAAACCAATAAACAACCTGTTGGAAATAGAAGGAGCAAATGGACAAGCAGTGCCTTATCTGGGATATGTAGAGATCAACATGACCTTCCCGCCTGAATTATTTGGGTTACCTGTTGAGGTCGACACACTTGCTCTTGTTGTGCCTGATGTTAAACCATCTCAACATCTGATTCTTATTGGCACCAATACCTTAGATGTTGCTTACAGCAAACATTTTGATACCCATCCTGACCAGTCATTTCAACCTTCTATATCTGGTTATATAGCAGTGTACAAGATTCTCCAACACCGCTATGCCCAGAGTTTGGATGACTATACTGCGACTGTCACCTTGCAGTCTAATCAGCCCCAAATCATTATTGCTGGCCAAACCACAGTTGTAGAAGGGTGTTTAGCTGCAAGATGGTGGCAAGATGAAAAACAAGTTCTCCTTGAACACCCAAGTTCCTATGCCCTTCCTGGTGGGCTCATGGTAAAAACTTGCCTCATTGACTTGCCTCAACACTAGCCTTGTCATCTACCAGTTGTTGTAAGCAATGAGTCTGACCATGAGATTTATATTCCAGCACGAGCAGTCATAGCAGAAATCAGTACTTTTCAGAGTGTGATTTAACAAGAGCAAAAAGTCCAGAATTCAACCCAGTCTACAGAGTCGCTGCAACCATCTCAACCACCATACAACTTTGGAGACTCACCTTTGCCTCCAGAATGGAAGCAACGAGTCATCCAAAAACTCAACAGTATTCCTGAGGTGTTTGCAAAGCATGATCTGGATTTTGGCCGGACAGACAAAGTTAAACATCAAATCAAGTTGTCTGATCCCACTCCTTTCAAACAAAGGCCAAGACCAATCCACCCTCAGGATGTTGACGCTGTAAGGAAGCACTTACAAGAACTTTCTGATTCAGGAGTTATACGTGAGTCTGATTCACCATTTGCTTCTCCAATTGTGGTTGTACGCAAGAAGAACGGCAGTGTACGCCTCTGTATTGACTACAGGAAGTTAAATCTTTAAACAATAAAGGATGCCTATGCTCTACCTAAGCTTGAAGACACATTTTCTGCCCTTGCTGGATCAAAGTGGTTCACTGTGTTAGACCTCAAGTCAGGGTATTACCAGATTGAGATGGAGGAAAAGGATAAATCCAAAACTGCCTTTGTCTGTCCATTGGGGTTTTGGGAATTCAACCGCATGCCACAAGGGGTCACGAACGCCCCAAGCACTTTCCAACGGTTGATGGAAAGATGCATGGGAGAATTAAATCTAAAAGAAGTTTTGGTCTTCATTGATGATTTGATCATCTTTGCACCTACCTTGGAGGAACATGAAGAACGCCTGATGAAAGTTCTCAACAAACTTAAGGACTTTGGATTAAAGTTGTCAGTCGAGAAATGTGTGTTTTTCCAAACATCCGTGAAATATCTCGGGCATGTAGTGCCCCAGAATGGTGTTGAGACAGATCCCGATAAGATCAAAACTCTTACCTCCTGGCCAGTGCCCAAGAACCTGAAAGAGTTGAGGTCTTTCCTCGGTTTCTCTGGATACTACCGCCGTTTCGTCCAAGGATATTCAACCATAGTTAAGCCACTGCATGACCTGACTGCTGGTTATCCGCCATCCCAGAAGAAATTGAGACCAACTGTAAAACCAGAGAATTACCTGAACCTCAAAGCCCCATTTGGAGGACGGTGGACACCAGTGTGCCAGCAGGCTTTTGAAACCATAATTGAGACACTAACTTCTGCTCCTGTACTGGCATTTGCTGATCCACAGAAGCCCTATACACTCCACACCGACGCCAGTTCCACCGGTCTTGGTGCGGTGTTGTATCAGGAGCAGGATGGAAAAAACAGAGTTGTGGCATATGCCAGCAGAGGTCTCTCGCGGAGTGAGTCCAAGTATCCTGCTCATAAATTGGAGTTTCTCGCTCTGAAATGGGCGGTAACAGAGCAATTTAATGATTATCTTTATGGTGCTCAGTTCACGGTTGTTACAGACAGCAATCCACTAACTTACCTGTTGTCCTCAGCAAAACTCGACGCTACCAGTTACAGATGGCTTTCAGCTTTGTCGACTTTCACATTCAAGATCATCTACAGAGCTGGAAAGCAGAACATGGATGCTGATGGATTGTCTCGACGACCTTATGGTGAGTTGTCTGATGATTCTACCTCCAGGAAGGAACATGAACGAGTCCTGAAATTTGCCCAGCAACACCTCAATGAACTAGATTATGTCGCTATTGATCAGCACACTATCGAAGCAGTTTGTGCTCGTCACCTGGTGTTCAGCCCAGATGCACATCACAACCATGCTCTGGTGTTATCTATGTCCGCTCATGTCAACAGTCTTCCTGACAGTTTTACTGATGATGAACAGTTCAGTTCCCCTTTACTTCCTCGATTCTCAGCAGATGACATTGCAGCCAAGCAGCGTGACGACCCTGTTATCCACCATGTCATAGCTCAGCTGGAACGAGGAGAGTCACCATCACCATCGGTGAGGGAAGAACTTCCTGAACTGCCCCTTCTACTTCGAGAAGTGAACAAAATGGAGCTCCAAAACAACCTTCTCATTAGGAGGAGACAAGTAGGAAGTGAACCAAGATACCAACTCGTATTACCTGAGGAGTATCGAGCTGTTGTTCTGCACCAATTGCATGACCAAATGGGCCATATGGGAATTGAAAGAACTCTCGACTTAATCCGTTCCCGTTTCTACTGGCCCAGAATGTTAATGGACATTGTCAATAAAGTCAGAACCTGTGAAAGGTGTGTGAGACGCAAATCATTGCCTGAGCGAGCTGCATCTTTGGTCAACATCAAAACCACTCATCCTTTGGAATTGGTGTGTATGGATTTCCTCTCTCTAGAACCGGATCGCAGAGTCAAAGACATACTCGTCATAACGGACCACTTCACAAAGTATGCCATTGCTGTGCCAACCCTAAACCAAAAAGCTAGGACTGTTGCCAAGTGTTTGTGGGACAATTTCCTTGTGCATTACGGCATTCCGGAAAAGTTGCACAGTGATCAGGGCTCAGATTTTGAATCACGAACCATTCGAGAACTTTGCAAAATGGCCAACATCCACAAAGTAAGAACCACTCCATACCATCCAAGAGGAAATCCCGTTGAACGTTTTAATCGAACTCTGCTGGACATGCTGGGAACATTAACTGAAAAGGAAAAAACT
>NW_023623474.1:0-4359 GCF_014905685.2 Nematolebias whitei | reverse complement strand
AGTGTTTGTGGTGATTTTGGTCCAGTATTTGAAGGGGTTCGTTACAGAACTATCTGGCCAAAAATCATGGACCACTCACCATCTGCAGACTGGCGCTCTGGTGTCGAGGGCGCTATAAATAAATTAGAAACTGGTATGGAGGACATTGTCCGGATGTTAAGAACTATGACTCCTCAAACCACTAATCAGGACATGGGTAATTCATTTTCTGCCTCTGGGCCGGTACGGGAGCCTCGCCTCGCCCCTCCCGAACTGTTCTCAGGGGAACCCGATCAGTGCAGACCATTTATTACTCAGTGTGAAATTCATTTCCAATTACAGCCATCATGTTTTACCACTGAGAAATCCAAGGTGGCATACGCCATTTCTCTCCTCTCTGGCAAGGCCAAGAGGTGGGGAACTGCGGAGTGGCAGCGCAACTCTCCCTTTTGTAACATTTTTCAGAACTTTGCCAAGGAGCTGTGTCGGGTGTTTGATCCAGTGCTGCCTGAGAGAGAAGCCGCCAGACGTCTGTTCTCTATCCGTCAAGGTAACCGCAGAGTAACAGACTACATAATAGACTTTCACTCTATCTCCTCAGGCAGTCATTGGAATGAGGAGGCACTGACTGATGCTTTCTATCGAGGACTAAATGACAACATTAAGGACGGGTTGGCTACTAAGAGATATCCAGATTCTCTACAGGACTTGGAGGACTTGGCCACCAGGGTGGACCTACGTTTGGCTGAACGGTCCAGGGAACGTGGATCTTATGCTCGCACGTCCATCCCGTTGGTTAGTGAACCTCTCCCGGAGACCAGAGCACCTAAATCACCTCCTACTTCTCCCTCTCTTCCTGCAGAGGAGCCGATGCAGTTGGGCCGCAGCCACATTACTCCCTCTGAGCGTGAGAGGCGGCGAAGAGGACATCTGTGCTTCTATTGTGGGGGGGCTGGTCACACCATCTCGACGTGTCCGGTAAAAGGGCACGCTCAGTAAGCTTGAGGAGAGGTTTACTGAGCAGGGCTTTTTCTTCAACACTCTCCTCATCTGTGACTCAAGCTGCGACTCTCTCCGTTCCGGGTAAGACCCCAATTTCTGTAAGGGTTTTTATTGACTCTGGTGCTGACACGGAGTTCATGGACATTGATTTTGCTGTTAAAGCGGGTTTTAAAATCATTGAGTCAGCCAAAGAACATTCTGTGGTGGCTTTAGATGGTCATCCCCTGAACTCCTCTTCACAGTTTACTGAGCCCATAATTCTGCATGTGGGGGGTAATCATAGAGAGACTGTCAGTTTCCTCATCATTAATTCTCCCCAGGCTCCAGTGGTGTTAGGTGCTACCTGGCTTCAAAAACACAATCCCCACATTGACTGGAAAAAAGGGGAGATTTTGGGTTGGGCTGAGGAGTGTTTATCATCTTGTTTATTGGACGCTGTTATCATGAAGGACTCTGCTAAGAACTCTGTAGACAACTACCCTGACCTCTCTAAGATCCCCTCCGAATACAACGATCTTAAAGAGGTATTTAATAAGGCTAAGGCTACATCTTTACCACCTCATCGGCCTTATGATTGTGCGATCGACCTTCTCCCTGGTTCCACACCCCCTAGGGGACCTCTTTATTCTCTTTCTATCCCCGAGCAACAATCTATGAGGGATTACATCCAGGAATCCCTCCAAGCAGGCATTATTCGTCCTTCCGTCTCTCCGGCCGGGGCAGGTTTCTTTTTTGTAGGTAAAAAGGACGGTTCTCTCCGTCCTTGTATCGATTACCGCGGTCTTAATCAGATCACCATAAAAAATAAATATCCCCTACCTCTCATGAACTCGGCTTTTGACCTCCTACAAGGAGCTAAGGTCTTCACCAAACTTGATCTCCGCAATGCCTATCATCTAGTTCGTATTCGGGAAGGAGATGAATGGAAGACCGCCTTCAACACCCCCACAGGTCACTACGAGTACCTAGTCATGCCTTTTGGGTTAACCAATGCTCCCGCAATTTTTCAAAATCTGGTCAATGATGTTTTGAGGGATATGGTTAACCAGTTTGTTTTCGTTTATTTAGATGATATACTTATTTTTTCTAAAGATCTGTCTACCCATCGCAAACACGTCCGCGCAGTACTCACTCGTCTTCTTCAAAACGGCTTATATGTTAAAGCTGAAAAATGTGAGTTTCATGTTTCCACCACTTCGTTCCTCGGTTTCGTTATTTCCCCAGACAAGATGGAGATGGACTGCAATAAAATTGCGGCGGTTTTGGATTGGCCGACCCCAAAAGATCGTAAACAACTCCAGCGGTTTTTGGGGTTTGCTAATTTTTACCGACGATTTATTAAAGGGTTCAGTCTCATTTCTAGACCTCTTCATGCATTAACATCTACTAAATCACGTTTCATGTGGTCCTCAGAGGCTGAAGAAGCCTTTCGTAAATTAAAGACCCTCTTTTCATCGGCTCCCATTCTACAGGCCCCTAACCCAGAAGAACCTTTCATTGTGGAGGTGGACGCCTCCAGCACTGGGGTGGGGGCCATTCTCAGCCAGCGTAGCAAGGAGGGTCGACTTCATCCTTGTGCTTTTTTTTCTAGGAGCTTGTCGGCACCGGAACGCAACTACGATGTGGGGGATCGAGAGTTGCTGGCTGTCAAGCTCGCATTGGAGGAGTGGCGTCATTGGCTGGAGGGCTCCAGATTCCCATTCCAAGTGTGGACTGATCATAAGAATCTGGAGTATCTCAGGTCGGCCCGCCGTTTAAACCCTCGTCAGGCCAGGTGGGCACTCTTTTTCTCTCGATTCAATTTTACCTTGTCTTTTCGTCCTGGGGAGAAAAACGTGAAACCCGATGCTCTGTCCCGTCTCACCGAAGATGACTCTTCTTCTCCTTTAGAGGAACAGGGGTTCATTCTGCCCGAGTCGACCCGCCTGGCCATGACGCGTCTCGAGGCTGACCTGAGAGCATCCAGTAGGTCTCGTTCTCCTCCTCCTGGTTGTCCTGACAACCGCCTCTTTGTTCCCCCACACATGATTAAAGAGGTGCTCGAATTTTGTCACTCTTCCCACCTTTTCTGTCACCCAGGTCTCACTAAGACTCTTTCTGTGGTTAGGTCACAGTTTTGGTGGGATTCTTTGTTTAAAGACGTTCAGTCTTTCGTCCGATCATGTCCCCTATGTTCACAGATTAAATCCTCCAGGCGTCCTCCTGTTGGACTGCTTCGTCCTCTCCCCATCCCAAAACGCCCTTGGTCCCACATTGGGATGGACTTTATTACTGGTCTCCCTGTCTCTGAGGGTCATTCAGTCATTCTCACTATTGTCGATCGCTTTTCCAAGATGACTCACCTGGTTCCCCTTCCTAAACTTCCTTCCTCCAAGGAATTGGCCCACATCATGGCCAAGGAGGTATTCAGACTGCATGGACTCCCCCTCGACATAGTTTCTGATAGTGGTCCACAGTTTGTTTCCTTATTTTGGAAGGAATTTTGTGGTCTTCTTGGGATATCCATCAGTCTCTCTTCAGGCTTCCATCCTGAGACTGATGGTCAAACTGAGAGGACCAACCAGGAGGTGGAGAACAAATTGCGCCTTCTGTGTAATACCGACCCTGAAAAGTGGTCCTCTGCTCTACCATGGGTCGAACACTCCCTTAATTCTCTTCCCTCTTCAGCTACCAGTCTCTCTCCTTTCTACGTGGTTTTTGGTTTTCAACCCCCAATCTTTTCCCTTCAAGAACGCGAGGCTGTGGTCCCCTCTGCTCATCTGATGGCTCTCAAATGTCGTAGAGCCTGGAGGAGAGCCAGACGTGCGCTGCTTAAAACGACGGCGGTTTATTGCAAGAAAGCTGACCGCCGTAGGTCTAGTCAGCCCATCTATAAAGTGGGCCAAAACGTCTGGCTCTCCACTAAGAACCTTCCCCTCAAGGCCCAGTCTCGCAAACTTGCTCCCCGTTTTATTGGTCATTTTCCTATTTCTAAAATTATTAATCCTGTCGCTGTCCGTCTCTCCCTGCCCAAGTCGTTTCGCGTACATCCCTCCTTTCATGTCTCCTGCATCAAACCGGTCACCTCGTCTAGATTTCACACTCCCGTTCGTTCCCCCCCACCCGCCCGTCTGATTGATGGGTCCCCTGCCTAGACGGTCCATCGTCTTCTCCGCTCTAGGCGGAGGGGTCGCGGTCTCCAGTACTTGGTCGACTGGGAGGGTTATGGTCCGGAGGAACGTTCTTGGGTCCCTGCTCGTAACATCCTGGACAAGTCTCTCATCTCAGACTTCCACGCCTGTCATCCGGACCAACCAGGTGGGACGCCAGGAGGCGTCCCTTGAGGTGGGGATATGTCACGATTCACGCCTGTCTGAGTTTATATTTTTGTCACGTTGT
>NW_023623473.1:0-4359 GCF_014905685.2 Nematolebias whitei | reverse complement strand
TGATTTTTGTGGTGGTGATTTTGGTCCATTATACGGGGTTCGTTACAGAACTACCGGGCCATTATGGATCACTCACCACCAGCAGGTTGGCGCTCAGAGGTTGAGGGAGCTATCGGTAAAATAACCTCAGACATGCAGAACATGTCCCGCAGGTTGGACAACTTAAACTCACAGGATCAGCAACATAATTCAGCCATGACCACGCGTTATGTTGAGTCCAATAGGGAACCTCGTCTGACTCCGCCTGAATTGTTCTCAGGGACTCCTGATCAGTGTAGACCTTTTATTACGCAATGTGAGATTCATTTTGAATTACAACCGTCATCTTTTCCCTCAGAAAAATCCAAGGTCGCTTATATGATCTCTCTTCTCGCTGGGCAAGCTAAGAAGTGGGGCACTGCTGAATGGCAGAAAAACTCTACTAACATTTATTCTCTGCAGGCCTTCACCAGGGAGCTCTGTAGGGTTTTTGACCCAGTCTTGCCAGAACGTGAGGCTGCCAGACGGTTGTTTGACATTCACCAAGGTAATCGCAGGGTGACCGATTACATTATCGACTTCCACGCCATTGCCTCAGGAAGCCATTGGAACGAGGAGGCTCTTACTGATGCCTTTTATAGGGGTCTAACGGACGAGATCAAAGATGAACTTGCTACTAAACGTTATCCTGACTCCCTACAGGACCTTGAGGATTTGGCCACCAGGGTGGACTTAAGGCTGGTCGAACGAGCCAGAGAACGAGGAACAAAGACTTCACCGGCGGCAAAATCAGTCAGTGAGTTTCGACCCCCTCCACGATCTCTCATCTCACCGATTGTTTCTTCTCCTCTGTTGGCAGAGGAACCTATGCAGTTGGGCAGGAGTCGCCTTACTGAGACTGAACGTGAGAGAAGACGGAGAGGACATCTTTGTTTTTATTGTGGAGGGGCTGGTCATATCAACGCCAAGTGTCCGGTAAAAGGGGTCGCTCAGTAGATGAGAGGAGATATCTACTGAGCCATGTCAGCACCAGCAAACTCTCCTCACCTTTCACCATACCCGCCGATCTGATCACCCCCAGCAAATCTCAGGTCTCTATTAAAGCTTTCATTGATTCTGGGGCTGATACTGAATTCATTGACCATGACTTTGCTGTAACAGCAGGTATTCGGTTTTGTTCTACCCCCCACAAACTGTCAGTAGTGGCCTTAGATGGTCATCCTTTGAACTCTTCTTCTTTGATTACTGAACCAGTTTTATTGTGTTTAGGGGGTAACCATAAGGAGGAGATATCCTTTGTGGTCATCAAATCTCCCCAGGCTCCAGTGGTCTTAGGAACCACATGGTTAATGAAACATAATCCCCATCTAGACTGGAGGAGGGGAGAGATTTAAGGGTGGTCGGATGACTGTTTAACTACATGCCTTTTTGATGCTGTGGTCCCTGTAGAAACAGTAGATAATAATGTGACTTATGATTCTGATATATCTAATGTGCCCCGAGAGTATCACGACCTTAAGAAGGTCTTTAATAAAACTAAGGCCACCTCGCTTCCTCCTCACCGTCCGTACGACTGTGGCATTAATCTTATTCCAGGGTCTACTCCTCCTAGAGGAGCTCTGTACTCTCTCTCAGCCCCAGAACAAGCCACCATGAGAGAGTACATTCAGGGGTCCCTGAAATCTGGCATCATCCGCCCTTCCGCCTCTCCTGCCGGTGCTGGGTTCTTTTTTGTTAAAAAGAAGGATGGGTCTCTGCGTCCTTGCATAGATTTCAGAGGACTTAACAAAATTACTGTTAAGAACAAATATCCTCTTCCCCTTATGTCCACTGCTTTTGACCTTATCCAGGGGGCTAGCATCTTCACCAAATTAGACCTTAGGAATGCCTATCACTTGGTCCGCATCAGAGAGGGGGACGAGTGGAAGACGGCTTTTAATACCCCCGATGGACACTATGAATATTTGGTAATGCCATTTGGTTTAACCAACGCACCGGCCGTGTTTCAGACTTTGGTGAATGACGTGCTAAGAGACATGGTCGGCAGATTTGTTTTTGTGTATCTCGATGATATACTTGTGTTTTCTAAAGACATAATTTCACACCGTAAACAAGTGAGATCTGTTCTCACCCGCCTGTTACAGAATGGACTATATGTCAAGGCTGAGAAATGTGAATTTCATGTCTCTTCAACTTCATTCCTAGGTTTTGTTGTGTCCCCCAATAGTGTCGAGATGGATTCCAGTAAGGTCTCTGCTGTGGTGGATTGGCCCGTTCCTAAGGACCGCAAACAGCTTCAACGTTTCTTGGGGTTTGCCAATTTCTATAGACGTTTTATCAAAGGCTACAGTATCATCGCTAAACCCCTTCATGAACTCACTTCTACCAAGTCTCGTTTTTTCTGGTCCACTGCAGCAGAGACCGCATTTACCGAACTTAAGAGACTTTTTGTTTCTGCTCCCATCCTGCAGTCCCCCAATTCAGAGGAGCCTTTTGTAGTGGAGGTGGACGCTTCCAGCACTGGTGCGGGGGCTATTCTTAGTCAGCGCAATGAGGATGGACGTCTTCACACATGCGCCTTCTTCTCCCGCAGCCTGTCCCCGGCAGAACGAAATTATGATGTTGGGGACAGGGAGCTGCTTGCTGTTAAGCTCGCCCTGGAGGAGTGGCGTCACTGGCTGGAGGGTTCCAGGTTCCCGTTCCAGGTATGGACTGACCACAAGAACCTGGAATATCTCAGGTCCGCTCGTCGCCTAAATCCTCGCCAGGCCAGGTGGGCCTTGTTTTTCTCTCGCTTTAATTTCACCCTCTCTTATCGACCTGGGGAGAAAAATGTTAAGCCCGATGCCCTGTCTCGCATTTTGGAGGAGGATAATTTCCCCTCGGCTCAGGAAGAGAGTTTTATCCTTCCTGAGAGTGCCCGCCTGGCCATCACCCAGTTAGAGCAGGACCTGAGAGACCTCAGCCAGACACGTCCCCCTCCAGCTAACTGTCCACCTGATCGTCTATATGTTCCATCCGATAAGGTTAAACAGGTCATTCATTTTTGTCACAACTCCCTGCTGTATTGTCACCCAGGTTTCGCCAAGACCCTTTTCACTGTCAGGTCCCAATTTTGGTGGGAGACCATGTCCAGGGACGTTCGCCTGTACGTTCGGTCTTGTCCAGCCTGTGCTCAGTCCAAGACCTCCAGACGATCTCCATCGGGGCTTCTTCGCCCCCTTCCTTGCCCTTCGCGTCCCTGGTCTCATATTGGCATGGACTTTGTAACTGGTCTCCCACCTTCTAACAATTTCACTGTCATCCTCACCATTGTCGATCGTTTCTCCAAAATGATTCATCTGGTCCCCCTCCTTAAGTTACCGTCCTCTAAAGAACTGGCTCACGTCATGGCTCGTGAGGTTTTTAGGCTTCATGGGTTGCCTGTAGACATTGTTTCTGATCGGGGGCCTCAGTTTGTCTCCCACTTCTGGAAAGAGTTTTGTGGTCTTCTGGGTATTTCTATTAGCCTCTCCTCGGGTTTTCACCCTGAGACGGACGGTCAGACTGAGAGGGCTAATCAGGAAGTGGAGGGCAAACTGAGGCTCCTCTGTCTTAACGACCCCGAGAAGTGGAGCTCTGCTCTCCCGTGGATCGAGCACGCTTTCAATTCCGTCCCTTCATCTGCCACTGGTCTGTCCCCTTTTTACACTGTTTTTGGTTTCCAACCACCTGTTATCTCTGTTCAGGAGAGGGAGGCATCTGTTCCCTCGGCCCACCTCGCCGCTCTCCGTTGCCAGAGGGTGTGGAGGAGGGCCAAGACCGCCTTGCTCAAGTCACGTGCTGCCTACTGTAAAAAGGCGGACCGCCATAGGACCCCCCAACCTGAGTATGCTGTGGGTCAGAAGGTGTGGCTCTCCATGAAGAACCTTCCCCTGAAGGTTGCTTCTCGTAAACTTGCCCCCCGCTTCATTGGTCCTTTCCCCATCTCCAAAATCATTAACCCCGTGTCTGTTCGTCTTACTCTGCCCAAGTCCTTACGTGTCCACCCCTCTTTTCATGTTTCATGTGTCAAACCTGTCTCCTCCTCCCATTTTCATTCCCCTGTTGCTTCCCCCCCTCCCGCCCGTCTGATCGATGGTTCACCGGCTTACACCATCCGCCGGCTCCTCCGTTCTAGACGGCGGGGTCGGGGCCTGCAGTACCTCATCGATTGGGAGGGGTACGGACCGGAGGAGCGGTCCTGGGTGCCTTCCCGTCACGTCCTGGATAAGCCCTTGATCCGGGACTTCCATCGCCTGCATCCTGAGCAACCTGGTGGAACGCCGGGAGGCGTTCCTTGAGGGGGGGGATCTGTCACGAATCACGTCTGTCAGTTAGGTTTTTGTGTCACTCTGTTCA
>NW_023623472.1:0-4359 GCF_014905685.2 Nematolebias whitei | reverse complement strand
ATTTTTTTGTGGTGGTGATTTTGGTCCATTATACGGGGTTCGTTACAGAACTACCGGGCCATTATGGACCACTCACCACCAGCAGGTTGGCGCTCGGAGGTTGAGGGAGCTATCGGTAAAATAACCTCAGACATGCAGAACATGTCCTGCAGATTGGACAATGTAAACTCACAGGATCAGCAACATAATTCAGCCATGACCACGCGTTATGTTGAATCCAATAGGGAACCTCGTCTGACTCCGCCCGAATTGTTCTCAGGGACTCCTGATCAATGTAGACCTTTTATCACGCAATGTGAGATCCATTTTGAATTACAACCGTCATCTTTTCCCTCAGAAAGATCCAAGGTTGCTTATATGATCTCTCTTCTCGCTGGGCAAGCTAAAAAGTGGGGCACTGCTGAATGGCAGAAAAATTCTACTAACATTTATTCTCTACAGGCCTTCACCAGGGAGCTCTGTAGGGTTTTTGACCCTGTCTTGCCAGAACGTGAGGCTGCCAGACGGTTGTTTGACATTCACCAAGGTAATCGCAGGGTTACTGACTACATTATCGACTTCCACGCCATTGCCTCAGGAAGCCACTGGAACGAGGAGGCTCTTACTGATGCCTTTTATAGGGGTCTAACGGATTAAATCAAAGATGGATTAGCTACTAAACGTTATCCTGACTCCCTACAGGACCTTGAGGATTTGGCCACCAGGGTGGACTTAAGGCTGGTTGAACGAGCCAGAGAACGAGGAACAAAGACTTCACCGGCGGCTAAACCAGTCAGTGAGTTTCGACCCCCTCCACGATCTCTCATCTCACCGATTGTTTCTTCTCCTCTGTTGGCAGAGGAACCTATGCAGTTGGGCAGGAGTCGCCTTACTGAGACTGAACGTGAGAGGAGACGGAGAGGACATCTTTGTTTTTATTGTGGAGGGGCTGGTCATATCAACGCCAAGTGTCCGGTAAAAGGGGTCGCTCAGTAGATGAGAGGAGATATCTACTGAGCCATGTCAGCACCAGCAAACTCTCCTCACCTTTCACCATACCCGCCGATCTGATCACCCCCAGCAAATCTCAGGTCTCTATTAAAGCTTTCATTGATTCTGGGGCTGATACTGAATTCATTGACCATGCCTTTGCTGTAACAGCAGGTATTCGGTTTTGTTCTACCCCCCACAAACTGTCAGTAGTGGCCTTAGATGGTCATCCTTTGAACTCTTCTTCTTTGGTTAATGAACCAGTTTTATTGTGTTTAGGGGGTAACCATAAGGAGGAGATATCCTTTGTGGTCATCAAATCTCCCCAGGCTCCGGTGGTCTTAGGAACCACATGGTTAATGAAACATAATCCCCATCTAGACTGGAGGAGGGGAGAGATTTTAGGGTGGTCGGATGACTGTTTAACTACATGCCTTTTTGATGCTGTGGTCCCTGTAGAAACAGTAGATAATAATGTGACTTATGATTCAGATATATCTAATGTGCCCCGAGAGTATCACGACCTTAAGAAGGTCTTTAATAAAACTAAGGCCACCTCGCTTCCCCCTCACCGTCCGTACGACTGTGGCATTGATCTTATTCCAGGGTCTACTCCTCCTAGAGGAGCTTTGTACTCTCTCTCAGCCCCAGAACAAGCCACCATGAGAGAGTACATTCAGGGGTCCCTGAAATCTGGCATCATCCGCCCTTCCGCCTCTCCTGCCGGTGCTGGGTTCTTTTTTGTTAAAAAGAAGGACGGGTCTCTGCGTCCTTGCATAGATTTCAGAGGACTTAACAAAATTACTGTTAAGAACAAATATCCTCTTCCCCTTATGTCCACTGCTTTTGACCTTATCCAGGGGGCTAGCATCTTCACCAAATTAGACCTAAGGAATGCCTATCACTTGGTCCGCATCAGAGAGGGGGACGAGTGGAAGACGGCTTTTAATACCCCCGATGGGCACTATGAGTATTTGGTAATGCCATTTGGTTTAACCAACGCACCGGCCGTGTTTCAGACTTTGGTGAATGACGTGTTAAGAGACATGGTCGGCAGATTTGTTTTTGTGTATCTCGATGATATACTTGTGTTTTCTAAAGACATTATTTCACACCGTAAACAAGTGAGATCTGTTCTCACCCGCCTGTTACAGAATGGACTATATGTTAAGGCTGAGAAATGTGAATTTCATGTCTCTTCAACATCATTCCTAGGTTTTGTTGTGTCTCCCAATAGGGTCGAGATGGATTCCAGTAAGGTCTCTGCTGTGGTGGATTGGCCCGTTCCTAAGGACCGCAAACAGCTTCAACGTTTCTTGGGGTTTGCCAATTTCTATAGACGTTTTATCAAAGGCTACAGTATCATCGCTAAACCCCTTCATGAACTCACTTCTACCAAGTCTCGTTTTTTCTGGTCCACTGCAGCAGAGACCGCATTTACCGAACTTAAGAGACTTTTTGTTTCTGCTCCCATCCTGCAGTCCCCCAATTCAGAGGAGCCTTTTGTAGTGGAGGTGGACGCTTCCAGCACTGGTGCGGGGGCTATTCTTAGTCAGCGCAATGAGGATGGGCGTCTTCACCCATGCGCCTTCTTCTCCCGCAGCCTGTCCCCGGCAGAACGAAATTATGATGTTGGGGACAGGGAGCTGCTTGCTGTTAAGCTCGCCCTGGAGGAGTGGCGTCACTGGCTGGAGGGTTCCAGGTTCCCGTTCCAGGTATGGACTGACCACAAGAACCTGGAATATCTCAGGTCCGCTCGTCGCCTAAATCCTCGTCAGGCCAGGTGGGCCTTGTTTTTCTCTCGCTTTAATTTCACCCTCTCTTATCGACCTGGGGAGAAAAATGTTAAGCCCGATGCCCTGTCTCGCATTTTGGAGGAGGATAATTTCCCCTCGGCTCAGGAGGAGAGTTTTATCCTTCCTGAGAGTGCCCGCCTGGCCATCACCCAGTTAGAGCAGGACCTGAGAGACCTCAGCCAGACACGTCCTCCTCCAGCTAACTGTCCACCTGATCGTCTATATGTTCCATCCGATAAGGTTAAACAGGTCATTCATTTTTGTCACAACTCCCTGCTGTATTGTCACCCAGGTTTCGCCAAGACCCTTTTCACTGTCAGGTCCCAATTTTGGTGGGAGACCATGTCCAGGGACGTTCGCCTGTACGTTCGGTCTTGTCCAGCCTGTGCTCAGTCCAAGACCTCCAGACGATCTCCATCGGGGCTTCTTCGCCCCCTTCCTTGCCCTTCACGTCCCTGGTCTCATATAGGCATGGACTTTGTAACTGGTCTCCCACCTTCTAACAATTTCACTGTCATCCTCACTATTGTCGATCGTTTCTCCAAAATGATTCATCTGGTCCCCCTCCTTAAGTTACCGTCCTCTAAAGAACTGGCTCACGTCATGGCTCGTGAGGTTTTTAGGCTTCATGGGTTGCCTGTAGACATTGTTTCTGATCGGGGGCCTCAGTTTGTCTCCCACTTCTGGAAAGAGTTTTGTGGTCTTCTGGGTATTTCTATTAGCCTCTCCTCGGGTTTTCACCCTGAGACGGACGGTCAGACTGAGAGGGCTAATCAGGAAGTGGAGGGCAAACTGAGGCTCCTCTGTCTTAACGACCCCGAGAAGTGGAGCTCTGCTCTCCCGTGGATCGAGCACGCCTTCAATTCCGTCCCTTCATCTGCCACTGGTCTGTCCCCTTTTTACACTGTTTTTGGTTTCCAACCGCCTGTTATCTCTGTTCAGGAGAGGGAGGCATCTGTTCCCTCGGCCCACCTCGCCGCTCTCCGTTGCCAGAGGGTGTGGAGGAGGGCCAAGACCGCCTTGCTCAAGTCACGTGCTGCCTACTGTAAAAAGGCGGACCGCCATAGGACCCCCCAACCTGAGTATGCTGTGGGTCAGAAGGTGTGGCTCTCCACGAAGAACCTTCCCCTGAAGGTTGCTTCTCGTAAACTTGCCCCCCGCTTCATTGGCCCTTTCCCCATCTCCAAGATCATTAACCCCGTGTCTGTTCGTCTTACTCTGCCCAAGTCCTTACGTGTCCACCCCTCTTTTCATGTTTCGTGTGTCAAACCTGTCTCCTCCTCCCAGTTTCATTCCCCTGTTGCTTCCCCCCCCTCCCGCCCGTCTGATCGATGGTTCACCGGCTTACACCATCCGCCGGCTCCTCCGTTCTAGACGGCGGGGTCGGGGCCTGCAGTACCTCATCGATTGGGAGGGGTACGGACCGGAGGAGCGGTCCTGGGTGCCCTCCCGTCACGTCCTGGATAAGCCCTTGATCCGGGACTTCCATCGCCTGCATCCTGAGCAACCTGGTGGAACGCCGGGAGGCGTTCCTTGAGGGGGGGATCTGTCACGAATCACGTCTGTCAGTTAGGTTTTTGTGTCACTCTGTTCA
>NW_023623471.1:0-4359 GCF_014905685.2 Nematolebias whitei | reverse complement strand
TGAACAGAGTGACACAAAAACCTAACTGACAGACGTGATTCGTGACAGATCCCCCCCTCAAGGAACGCCTCCCGGCGTTCCACCAGGTTGCTCAGGATGCAGGCGATGGAAGTCCCGGATCAAGGGCTTATCCAGGACGTGACGGGAAGGCACCCAGGACCGCTCCTCCGGTCCGTACCCCTCCCAATCGATGAGGTACTGAAGGCCCCGACCCCGCCGTCTAGAACGGAGGAGCCGGCGGATGGTGTAAGCCGGTGAACCATCGATCAGACGGGCGGGAGGGGGGGAAGCAACAGGGGAATGAAAATGGGAGGCGGAGACAGGTTTGACACATGAAACATGAAAAGAGGGGTGGACACGTAAGGACTTGGGCAGAGTAAGACGAACAGACACGGGGTTAATGATTTTGGAGATGGGGAAAGGACCAATGAAACGGGGGGCAAGTTTACGAGAAGCAACCTTCAGGGGAAGGTTCTTCGTGGAGAGCCACACCTTCTGACCCACAGCATACTCAGGTTGGGGGGGTCCTATGGCGGTCCGCCTTTTTACAGTAGGCAGCACGTGACTTGAGCAAGGCGGTCTTGGCCCTCCTCCACACCCTCTGGCAACGGAGAGCGGCGAGGTGGGCCGAGGGAACAGATGCCTCCCTCTCCTGAACAGAGATAACAGGTGGTTGGAAACCAAAAACAGTGTAAAAAGGGGACAGACCAGTGGCAGATGAAGGGACGGAATTGAAAGCGTGCTCGATCCACGGGAGAGCAGAGCTCCACTTCTCGGGGTCGTTAAGACAGAGGAGCCTCAGTTTGCCCTCCACTTCCTGATTAGCCCTCTCAGTCTGACCGTCCGTCTCAGGGTGAAAACCCGAGGAGAGGCTAATAGAAATACCCAGAAGACCACAAAACTCTTTCCAGAAGTGGGAGACAAACTGAGGACCCCGATCAGAAACAATGTCTACAGGCAACCCATGAAGCCTAAAAACCTCACGAGCCATGACGTGAGCCAGTTCTTTAGAGGACGGTAACTTAAGGAGGGGGACCAGATGAATCATTTTGGAGAAACGATCGACAATGGTGAGGATGACAGTGAAATTGTTAGAAGGTGGGAGACCAGTTACAAAGTCCATGCCAATATGAGACCAGGGACGCGAAGGGCAAGGAAGGGGGCGAAGAAGCCCCGATGGAGATCGTCTGGAGGTCTTGGACTGAGCACAGGCTGGACAAGACCGAACGTACAGGCGAACGTCCCTGGACATGGTCTCCCACCAAAATTGGGACCTGACAGTGAAAAGGGTCTTGGCGAAACCTGGGTGACAATACAGCAGGGAGTTGTGACAAAAATGAATGACCTGTTTAACCTTATCGGATGGAACATATAGACGATCAGGTGGACAGTTAGCTGGAGGAGGACGTGTCTGGCTGAGGTCTCTCAGGTCCTGCTCTAACTGGGTGATGGCCAGGCGGGCACTCTCAGGAAGGATAAAACTCTCTTCCTGAGCCGAGGGGAAATTATCCTCCTCCAAAATGCGAGACAGGGCATCGGGCTTAACATTTTTCTCCCCAGGTCGATAAGAGAGGGTGAAATTAAATCGAGAGAAAAACAAGGCCCACCTGGCCTGGCGAGGATTTAGGCGACGAGCGGACCTGAGATATTCCAGGTTCTTGTGGTCAGTCCATACCTGGAACGGGAACCTGGAACCCTCCAGCCAGTGACGCCACTCCTCCAGGGCGAGCTTAACAGCAAGCAGCTCCCTGTCCCCAACATCATAATTTCGTTCTGCCGGGGACAGGCTGCGGGAGAAGAAGGCGCATGGGTGAAGACGTCCATCCTCATTGCGCTGACTAAGAATAGCCCCCGCACCAGTGCTGGAAGCGTCCACCTCCACTACAAAAGGCTCCTCTGAATTGGGGGACTGCAGGATGGGAGCAGAAACAAAAAGTCTCTTAAGTTCGGTAAATGCGGTCTCTGCTGCAGTGGACCAGAAAAAACGAGACTTGGTAGAAGTGAGTTCATGAAGGGGTTTAGCGATGATACTGTAACCTTTGATAAAACGTCTATAGAAATTGGCAAACCCCAAGAAACGTTGAAGCTGTTTGCGGTCCTTAGGAACAGGCCAATCCACCACAGCAGAGACCTTACTGGAATCCATCTCGACACTATTGGGGGACACAACAAAACCTAGGAATGAAGTTGAAGAGACATGAAATTCACATTTCTCAGCCTTGACATATAGTCCATTCTGTAACAGGCGGGTGAGAACAGATCTCACTTGTTTACGGTGTGAAATTATGTCTTTAGAAAACACAAGTATATCATCGAGATACACAAAAACAAATCTGCCGACCATGTCTCTTAGCACGTCATTCACCAAAGTCTGAAACACGGCCGGTGCGTTGGTTAAACCAAATGGCATTACCAAATATTCATAGTGTCCATCGGGGGTATTAAAAGCCGTCTTCCACTCGTCCCCCTCTCTGATGCGGACCAAGTGATAGGCATTCCTAAGGTCTAATTTGGTGAAGATGCTAGCCCCCTGGATAAGGTCAAAAGCAGTGGACATAAGGGGAAGAGGATATTTGTTCTTAACAGTAATTTTGTTAAGTCCTCTGAAATCTATGCAAGGACGCAGAGACCCATCCTTCTTTTTAACAAAAAAGAACCCAGCACCGGCAGGAGAGGCGGAAGGGCGGATGATGCCAGATTTCAGGGACCCCTGAATGTACTCTCTCATGGTGGCTTGTTCTGGGGCTGAGAGAGAGTACAGAGCTCCTCTAGGAGGAGTAGACCCTGGAATAAGATCAATGCCACAGTCGTACGGACGGTGAGGAGGAAGCGAGGTGGCCTTAGTTTTATTAAAGACCTTCTTAAGGTCGTGATACTCTCGGGGCACATTAGATATATCAGAATCATAAGTCACATTATTATCTACTGTTTCTACAGGGACCACAGCATCAAAAAGGCATGTAGTTAAACAGTCATCCGACCACCCTAAAATCTCTCCCCTCCTCCAGTCTAGATGGGGATTATGTTTCATTAACCATGTGGTTCCTAAGACCACTGGAGCCTGGGGAGATTTGATGACCACAAAGGATATCTCCTCCTTATGGTTACCCCCTAAACACAATAAAACTGGTTCAGTAATCAAAGAAGAAGAGTTCAAAGGATGACCATCTAAGGCCACTACTGACAGTTTGTGGGGGGTAGAACAAAACCGAATACCTGCTGTTACAGCAAAGTCATGGTCAATGAATTCAGTATCAGCCCCAGAATCAATGAAAGCTTTAATAGAGACCTGAGATTTGCTGGGGGTGATCAGATCGGCGGGTATGGTGAAAGGTGAGGAGAGTTTGCTGGTGCTGACATGGCTCAGTAGATATCTCCTCTCATCTACTGAGCGACCCCTTTTACCGGACACTTGGCGTTGATATGACCAGCCCCTCCACAATAAAAACAAAGATGTCCTCTCCGTCTTCTCTCACGTTCAGTCTCAGTAAGGCGACTCCTGCCCAACTGCATAGGTTCCTCTGCCAACAGAGGAGAAGAAACAATCGGTGAGATGAGAGATCGTGGAGGGGGTCGAAACTCACTGACTGATCTTGCCGCCGGTGAAGTCTTTGTTCCTCGTTCTCTGGCTCGTTCGACCAGCCTTAAGTCCACCCTGGTGGCCAAATCCTCAAGGTCCTGTAGGGAGTCAGGATAACGTTTAGTAGCAAGTTCATCTTTGATCTCGTCCGTTAGACCCCTATAAAAGGCATCAGTAAGAGCCTCCTCGTTCCAATGGCTTCCTGAGGCAATGGCGTGGAAGTCGATAATGTAATCGGTCACCCTGCGATTACCTTGGTGAATGTCAAACAACCGTCTGGCAGCCTCACGTTCTGGCAAGACTGGGTCAAAAACCCTACAGAGCTCCCTGGTGAAGGCCTGCAGAGAATAAATGTTAGTAGAGTTTTTTCTGCCATTCAGCAGTGCCCCACTTCTTAGCTTGCCCAGCGAGAAGAGAGATCATATAAGCGACCTTGGATTTTTCTGAGGGAAAAGATGACGGTTGTAATTCAAAATGAATCTCACATTGCGTAATAAAAGGTCTACACTGATCAGGAGTCCCTGAGAACAATTCAGGCGGAGTCAGACGAGGTTCCCTATTGGACTCAACATAACGCGTGGTCATGGCTGAATTATGTTGCTGATCCTGGGAGTTTAAGTTGTCCAACCTGCGGGACATGTTCTGCATGTCTGAGGTTATTTTACCGATAGCTCCCTCAACCTCTGAGCGCCAACCTGCTGGTGGTGAGTGATCCATAATGGCCCGGTAGTTCTGTAACGAACCCCGTATAATGGACCAAAATCACCACCACAAAAATC
>NW_023623470.1:0-4359 GCF_014905685.2 Nematolebias whitei | reverse complement strand
TGAACAGAGTGACACAAAAACCTAACTGACAGACGTGATTCGTGACAGATCCCCCCCTCAAGGAACGCCTCCCGGCGTTCCACCAGGTTGCTCAGGATGCAGGCGATGTAAGTCCCGGATCAAGGGCTTATCCAGGACGTGACGGGAAGGCACCCAGGACCGCTCCTCTGGTCCGTACCCCTCCCAATCGATGAGATACTGCAGACCCCGACCCCGCCGTCTAGAACGGAGGAGCCGGCGGATGGTGTAAGCCGGTGAACCATCGATCAGACGGGCGGGAGGGGGGGACGCAACAGGGGAATGAAAATGGGAGGAGGAGACAGGTTTGACACACGAAACATGAAAAGAGGGGTGGACACGTAAGGACTTGGGCAGAGTAAGACGAACAGACACGGGGTTAATGACCTTGGAGATGGGGAAAGGACCAATGAAGCGGGGGGCAAGTTTGCGAGAAGCAACCTTCAGGGGAAGGTTCTTCGTGGAGAGCCACACCTTCTGACCCACAGCATACTCAGGTTGGGGGGTCCTATGGCGGTCAGCCTTTTTACAGTAGGCAGCACGTGACTTAAGCAAGGCGGTCTTGGCCCTCCTCCACACCCTCTGGCAACGGAGAGCGGCGAGGTGGGCCGAGGGAACAGATGCCTCCCTCTCCTGAACAGAGATAACAGGCGGTTGGAAACCAAAAACAGTATAAAAAGGGGACAGACCAGTGGCAGATGAAGGGACGGAATTGAAGGCGTGCTCGATCCACGGGAGAGCAGAGCTCCACTTCTCGGGGTCGTTAAGACAGAGGAGCCTCAGTTTGCCCTCCACCTCCTGATTAGCCCTCTCAGTCTGACCGTCCGTCTCAGGGTGGAAGCCCGAGGAGAGGCTAATGGAAATACCCAGAAGATCACAAAACTCTTTCCAGAAGTGGGAGACAAACTGAGGCCCCCGATCAGAAACAATGTCTACAGGCAACCCATGAAGCCTGAAAACCTCACGAGCCATGACGTGAGCCAGTTCTTTAGAGGACGGTAACTTATGGAGGGGGACCAGATGAATCATTTTGGAGAAACGATCGACAATAGTGAGGATGACAGTGAAATTGTTAGAAGGTGGGAGACCAGTTACAAAGTCTATGCCTATATGAGACCAGGGACGTGAAGGGCAAGGAAGGGGGCGAAGAAGCCCCGATGGAGATCGTCTGGAGGTCTTGGACTGAGCACAGGCTGGACAAGACCGAACGTACAGGCGAACGTCCCTGGACATGGTCTCCCACCAAAATTGGGACCTGACAATGAAAAGGGTCTTGGCAAAACCTGGGTGACAATATAGCAGGGAGTTGTGACAAAAACGAATGACCTGTTTAACCATATCGGGTGGAACATATAAACGATCAGGTGGACAGTTAGCTGGAGGAGGACGTGTCTGGCTGAGGTCTCTCAGGTCCTGCTCTAACTGGGTGATGGCCAGGCGGGCACTCTCAGGAAGGATAAAATTCTCCTCCTGAGCTGAGGGGGAATTATCCTCCTCCAAAATGCGAGACAGGGCATCGGGCTTTACATTTTTCTCCCCGGGTCGATAAGAGAGGGTGAAATTAAATCGAGAAAAAAACAAGGCCCACCTGGCCTGACGAGGATTAAGGCGACGAGCGGACCTGAGATATTCCAGGTTCTTGTGGTCAGTCCATACCTGGAACGGGAACCTGGAACCCTCCAGCCAGTGACGCCACTCCTCCAGAGCGAGCTTAACAGCAAGCAGCTCTCTGTCCCCAACATCATAATTCCTTTCTGCCGGGGAAAGGCTGCGGGAGAAGAAGGCGCAAGGGTGAAGACGCCCGTCCTTATTGCGCTGACTAAGAACCGCCCCCGCACCAATGCTGGAAGCGTCCACCTCCACTACAAACGGCTCCTCTGGATTGGGGGACTGCAGGATGGGAGCAGAAACAAAAAGTCTCTTAAGTTCGGTAAATGCGGTCTCTGCTGCAGTGGACCAGGAAAAACGAGACTTGGTAGAAGTGAGTTCATGAAGGGGTTTAGCGATGATACTGTAGCCCTTGATAAAACGTCTATAGAAATTAGCAAACCCCAAGAAACGTTGAAGCTGTTTGCGGTCCTTAGGAACGGGCCAATCCACCACAGCAGAGACCTTGCTGGAATCCATCTCGATCCTATTGGGGGACACAACAAAACCAAGGAATGATGTGGAAGAGACATGAAATTCACATTTCTCAGCCTTAACATATAGTCCATTCTGTAACAGGCGGGTGAGAACAGATCTCACTTGTTTACGATGAGAAATAATGTCCTTAGAAAACACAAGAATATCATCAAGATACACGAAAACAAATTTGCCGACCATGTCTCTTAACACGTCATTCACTAAAGTCTGAAACACGGCCGGTGCGTTGGTTAGCCCAAATGGCATTACCAAATACTCATAGTGCCCATCGGGGGTATTAAAAGCCGTCTTCCACTCGTCCCCCCCTCTCTGATGCGGACCAAGTGATAGGCATTCCTTAGATCTAATTTGGTGAAAATGTTAGCCCCCTGGATAAGGTCAAAAGCAGTGGACATAAGGGGAAGAGGATATTTGTTCTTAATAGTAATTTTGTTAAGTCCTCTGAAATCTATGCAAGGACGCAGAGACCCGTCCTTCTTTTTAACAAAAAAGAACCCAGCACCGGCAGGAGAGGCGGAAGGGCGGATGATGCCAGATTTCAGGGACCCCTGAATGTACTCTCTCATGGTGGCTTGTTCTGGGATTGAGAGAGAGTACAGAGCTCCTCTAGGAGGAGTAGACCCTGGAATAAGATCAATACCACAGTCGTACGGACGGTGAGGGGGAAGCGAGGTGGCCTTAGTTTTATTAAAGACCTTCTTAAGGTCGTGATACTCTCGGGGCACATTAGATATATCTGAATCAGATGTCACATTCGTATCTACCGTTTCGACAGGGACCACAGCATCAAAAAGACATGTAGATAAACAATCATCTGACCACCCTAAAATCTCTCCCCTCCTCCAGTCTAGATGGGGATTATGTTTAATTAACCATGTGGTTCCTAAGACCACCGGAGCTTGGGGAGATTTGATGACCACAAAGGATATCTCTTCCTTATGGTTACCGCCTAAACACAATAAAACTGGTTCAGTAACCAAAGAAAAAGAGTTTAAAGGATGACCATCTAAGGCTACTACTGACAGTTTGTGGGGGGTTGAACAAAAACGGATACCTGCTGTTACAGCAAAGTCATGGTCAATGAATTCAGTATCAGCCCCAGAATCAATGAAAGCTTTAATAGAGACCTGAGATTTGCCGGAGGTGATCAGATCGGCGGGTATGGTGAAAGGTGAGGAGAGTTTGCTGGTGCTGACATGGCTCAGTAGATATCTCCTCTCATCTACTGAGCGACCCCTTTTACCGGACACTTGGCGTTGATGTGACCAGCCCCTCCACAATAAAAACAAAGATGTCCTCTCCGTCTCCTCTCACGTTCAGTCTCAGTAAGGCGGCTTCTGCCCAACTGCATGGGTTCCTCTGCCAACAGAGGAGAAGAAACAATCGGTGAGATGAGAGATCGTGGAGGGGGTCGAAACTCACTGACCAGTTTAGTCGCCGGGGAAGTCTTTGTTCCTCGTTCTCTGGCTCGTTCGACCAGCCTTAAGTCCACCCTGGTGGCCAAATCCTCAAGGTCCTGTAGGGAGTCAGGATAACGTTTAGTAGCAAGTTCATCTTTGATCTCGTCCGTTAGACCCCTATAAAAGGCATCAGTAAGAGCCTCCTCGTTCCAATGGCTTCCTGAGGCAATGGCGTGGAAGTCGATAATGTAATCGGTCACCCTGCGATTACCTTGGTGAATGTCAAACAACCGTCTGGCAGCCTCACGTTCTGGCAAGACTGGGTCAAAAACCCTACAGAGCTCCCTGGTGAGGCCTGCAGAGAATAAATGTTAGTAGAGTTTTTCTGCCATTCAGCAGTGCCCCACTTCTTAGCTTGCCCAGCGAGAAGAGAGATCATATAAGCGACCTTGGATTTTTCTGAGGGAAAAGATGACGGTTGTAACTCAAAATGGATCTCACATTGCGTGATAAAAGGTCTACACTGATCAGGAGTCCCTGAGAACAATTCGGGCGGAGTCAGACGAGGTTCCCTATTGGATTCAACATAACGCGTGGTCATGGCTGAATTATGTTGCTGATCCTGTGAGTTTAAGTTGTCCAACCTGCGGGACATGTTCTGCATGTCTGAGGTTATTTTACCGATAGCTCCCTCAACCTCTGAGCGCCAACCTGCTGGTGGTGAGTGATCCATAATGGCCCGGTAGTTCTGTAACGAACCCCGTATAATGGACCAAAATCACCACCACAAAAATCA
>NW_023623469.1:0-4359 GCF_014905685.2 Nematolebias whitei | reverse complement strand
ACATAGCATGTCATGAAGGGGCAGGGAATTGAGCAGATGGGGGGCAGTGGGGGCCGCTGATCATGACATAGCCCCCTCTTTAAGGTCGGCACACTGACGGACCTACCAGCAAAGAACTAGCAAGAGTCAGGTGGGTGGAGGGGGTCCGGAGGCGGTTAAGAAAAGAACTGGCTGGGTGGAGGGTGTCTTGGAGGAGGGTATGACATAGGTTGGTAGCCAGAACGGCCGTCCAGAGCTGTTACAGTGCTCGGGTGGGTGACCAGTAGGTTGTCCGACAATTAGCAATGTCAAGGGCGAAAAGCCGGGCGACCCTCCAATACCTCGCAATGGGGCCAGATCTGCAGCAGTCGGCGTGGAGAGCTGTGGAACTGCAGCAGTCGGCGTGGAGAGCTGGGGCCCTGCAGCAGTCGGCGTGGAGACTTGGGGCCCTGCAGCAGTCGGCGTGGAGGCCTGGGGCCCTGCAGCAGTCGGCGTGGAGACCTGGGGCCCTGCAGCAGGCGGCGTGGAGGCCTGGGGCCCTGCAGCAGGCGGCGTGGAGGCCTGGGGCCCTGCAGCAGGCGGCGTGGAGGCCAGGGGCCCTGCAGCAGGCGGTGTGGAGGCCTGGGGCCCTGCAGCAGGTGGCGTAGAGGCCTGGGACTTGCAGCAGGCGGCGTGGAGGCCTGGGGCCCTGCAGCAGGCGATGGGGTCAGAGCTGCAACAGGCGATGGGGTCAGAGCTGCAACAGGCGATAGGGTCAGAGCTGCAGCAGGCGATGGGGTCAGAGCTGCAGCAGGCGATGGGGTCAGAGCTGCAGCAGGCGATGGGCTATGAAAAGTCACTGGGGTGGGTAGGCAAAACCTGGCACAGAGCATAGTTTTAACAAACTGTAACTGAGTGTCCAGACGTGTTAGAGAGCTCTCGACCCCTGAGAGCCACTCCTGGTCTGGCTTTGAATCCATATTGGCGAGATTATTCTGTCACGAACCAAGGTTTTGGATCCAATATAAGCCAGACACAGGAGTGCAAAAATTAACAGTTTTTATTAGTAAGGCTACTGGTAGCTGCAGAGGGAGGCCTTTAATGCTATGGACAGTGGGGCAATGAAAGTTTGTGGTCCAAAGGGCAATCCAAAAGGGTGATCCGTGAGTCGAGGTCATCGACTGAAGAGGAGGTCTTTACCATGGTCAGAGAGGCAGAACAGAACCAGATGAGCTGAACAGGTGAGTGGAATCAGGGCTGATTGCTGTGATAAACTGAGGGGGTGTGATGAAGTGAGCAGGCAGAGGTGCAGGTTGACAGGAGATGAGAATAAACATGAACAGAAACTATGACCAGAATGGCAGAAAACATAGCATGTCATGAAGGGGCAGGGAATTGAGCAGATGGGGGGCAGCGGGGGCCGCTGATCATGACATATGAAGGATTTTGTATTGTATTAGTTGTAAATTCGAGTTTTTAGTCATCTTAAAAGTTCTCAGACAGATCTGCGACCAAAGGTTTTGGTCAAAATTAATTGACAAGTCTGTCTCCCATTTTACAATGGAAAGATATATAGATTCATCTATTTTACTGAGTTTCTGATAAACCTTAGATAGTAATTTGGGAGGGTTAAGATTAAGGAATTCTAATACACTTGTTGACATTTCAATCCTAGTGTTATTAAGGTTAAATTTATTTTTGGTTATAGATTTAATTTGTTGATATTCTAAAAATTTATTCTTATCAATCCCATATTGTGTAATTAATCTGTTAAATGGGATGTAGTCCACTTCTTCATATATGTTCCAAATATTCAATTCCTTTACACCTCCAACCTGGTAAGTTTATCATCTTATTCTGTTGTAGGATGTCAGTGTTGTTCTAGATGGGTGTACGTTTACATGGGATTAGTGAAGACTCTGTCATTTTAAGAAACTCCCACCAAGCTGCCAGAGAGGAGCTGATATTGATGCTTTTAAAGCATTCCTGTCGTTTTATGTTTGAGCTAATGAATGGAAGGTCCGAGATCATTATATTATTGCAAAGTGTCTGTTCTACGTCTAGCCAGGGTTCATCAAGGGGTGTGTGTTTTATGCATTTTGAGATGTATTCTAGCCAGTTGGCTAGAAAATAATAATAAAAGTTGGGTAATTCTAGTTCTCCTTTATCTTTGGATTTCTGTAGTGTTTTTAATCTAATACGAGGGCGTTTATCTTTCCAGAGAAATTTAGAAATAGAGGAGTCCAGGGATCTAAACCAGTCAGATGATGGTTTATTTGGGATCATTGAGAATAAATAATTTATTCTAGGCAAAACCATCATTTTTATTGATGCGATCCTTCCCATGAGAGATATGGGTAAAGATTTCCATCTAGCCAGATCATCCTCAATTTTCTTTAAAAGTGGGGTGTGGTTTAGTTTTGTTAATTCTGCTAATTTAGGTGAAACTTTGATACCCAAATATGTAATATTTCCCGATTGCAGTTGTGTAGTAAGTGAATTGTTGAAGGAGCAAGTAATTGGTAGAACTGTGGATTTTAGCCAGTTTATAGAGTAATCTGAAACTTTTGAGAAGGAGTTTATCAGTCCAATAACCTGAGAGATGGAGGTTTGTGAATGCCGGAGGAAGAGCAGCACATCATCAGCATATAGACTGATTTTGTGCTCTATGTTCTTGCATTTTATGCCTTTAATATCTGTAGTTTGCCTGATTGCTGTGGCTAGCGGTTCGATGAAAATAGCAAACAGTGAGGGGAGAGTGGACATCCCTGCCTGGTTCCCCTTTGCAGAGCAAAACTAGCAGATATTTGATTGTTTGTCCTAATGCATGCTGAAGGAGAACTGTATAATATTTGTAACCAATTTATGAAATAATTTCCAAAACCAAATTTATGTAAGGCTGCAAATAAAAATTTCCAGTTAACTCTATCGAAGGCTTTTTCTGCATCTAGAGAGAATATTGCAGTTTCAATATTTTTACTGTAAGAATAATCTATTAAATTAAATAATCTGCGTGAATTTGTGGATGAATGTCTCCCTTTTATAAAACCAGTTTGGTCTGGATGTATTATTAGAGGAGTTACCTTTTCTAATCTTTTTGAGAGGGCTTTGCAAATTATTTTAAGATCAACGTTGATAAGAGATATTGGACGATAACTGGTAGGTAATACAGGGTCTTTGCCTGGTTTTAACAGGAGACTAATGTTGGCAGAATTTATATTTTTTGGAAGACTGTTACTTTTCTCAGTTTCTTGTAGCATGTTGTGAAATAGTTGTGCCAGGATATTCCAGAATTCTTTGTAGAATTCTGCTGGGAATCCATCTGGACCTGGAGCCTTTTTATTGGACATGCTTTGGAAGGCTTCCTGGCTTTATTAAAAGAAACAACAGCTTGGTTTAAAGCAGGGCTGTTCAACGTATGACCCGTGGGCCAGGTCAGGTCCACGGATGGGCCAGGTTCGGTCCAACAATGAGTTCTTTATTTTTTTTTCTTTATTTATTTATGTATATATATGTATATGCATGTATGTGTGTGTATATGTATGTGTATGAGTGTATATGTATGTATGTATGTTTTTATGTATGTATATGTATGTGTATATGTATGTATGTGTAGTGAACTAAGCCTCAGGTCAAATCTGGCCTTGAGGGCCTTCCTGGGACAAGAACTGTATTTCATTGATTTGAGTCCAGAAACACAAGATTAAGTTCATCCAGAGACTTCCTAAGTGTCCTGCACTGATCAATTGAAAGAACACTCTCTTTTTCTATTATCATTACTATCTTACAAATGTCTTGATAATCAAAGTGTGTTTAGTTCAAACCATTTTTAAATGTTGAAGTGAACTACTCATTTTAAATCAACTGTGAAACAGTATTAGTGATTTTTTAATCCTCATTCAAAGTAGAAATCAAGTTAGAATGTGTTACGGAGTAATTCATGCATTTTCTGATTTTCTGTCTGAAATGAGCAAGTGTAAGTTGGTCCAAGGTTGGAGGCAAGAAAACAAGTTGTTGGAACGAACTGTCATGTTTTTATATCCTCTCAGACGTAAATAGAGAAGCTGGCACCTGTTTTCCCCCAACTCGCCTAAACATTTCTCTCGTCTGTCTCAAAAACATCTTCTGTCAGTTCCAAAACAATTTTTCTGTTTTTCTGACTTTTAATAACCTCTTACATCACTAAAACACAACCCTGTCTGGTCGATTGACCAATCAGGAACTTCCCAAATGAACCGGAAATAGAACTCTTTAAATGTCGGCACTTCCTAGTTCCAGCCAGTCGAGTGCGGTGGGAGAGCAGTTCAGTTCGGAGAGCAAACCGAACAGAAGAAGTGCTGGAGAGTACAGGAGGTTCAGACATGATCCGCAGTTCTTCCGAGTCTTGTGGGAATTATGAAA
>NW_023623468.1:0-4359 GCF_014905685.2 Nematolebias whitei | reverse complement strand
TTGTTTTTTTGAATGTCCAGAGGACCAGATTTAACTTTTTTAGATTTTTCTACCTGGATTATTTAGCATGCATCAGGACACTAGAATAAATATTTCATAATAATGGTGTGGAGAGGATGGCTGTAAGGGGAGAAGGGAGGCCATCTAGAAAAAAAATAAAAATAAATAAATGTCCAGCCTGCAGTCCAGATCTTTCACCTATAGAGAACATTTGGCGCATCATAAAGAGGAAGGTGCGACAAAGAAGGCCCAAGACGATTGAACAGTTAGAGGCCTGTATTAGACATGAATGGGAGAGCATTCCTATTTCTAAATGAGAAACTGGTCTCCTCTGTCCCCAGACGTCTGTTGAGTGTTGTAAGAAGAAGGGGGAATGCCACACAGTGGTAAAAATGGACTTGTCCCAACTCTTTTGGGATTTGTTGATGCCATGAAATTTGGAAACAACAGATTTTTCACTTAAAATTATACATTCTCTCAGTTTAAACTTTTGATCTGTGATTTGTGTTGTATTCTGAATAAAATTTTAGATGTTGGCACCTCCACATCATTGCATTCAGTTTTTATTCACAATTTGTTTAGTGTCCCAACTTTTTTGGAATCCGGTTTGTAGATATAAAAGAAAATTGTGCAAAATTAAGCTGAGTCATGCTGTCGGCTGATGCCGGAGCGATTTAACGTACACCTGCACTACACCACAGAATAAAACTGTGTGTGCATGAAAAATAAATTGAAAAGGCTACATTCTACAACAATGCTTATACTAATACTTTAGTAACCAAAATATCTATAACAAATAACAGACAGCAGGTAAAGATGGATGGGTGGATGGATAGATGGATGGATGGATGGATGGATGAATGGATGGATGGCAGACAGGCAGGCAGACAGGCAGGCAGAAACCTAGCTGTAAGTATTATTCAGTGGATTCTGAAGCAAATGATGTAGCTTTATTACAGCACGATGTCCTCCCCATAGAGCATGGACGTGAACAGACTGACCACCCGCTCGCGTGTCAGCTGATGGATAGAATGCCTGAATTGTTATGGTCTGCAGGACCCACGGACGTGGGACTGACAAACTGCACTCCCGTATCGTTTCAGGTCCAAACACATATCCCATTTGGCTAAAACAATATCCACACAAACCCGTCGCTAAAGAGGGAATTTCTGAAACTATAGAGGGGTTAAAACAAAGTGGGGTCTTGGAACCCTCATACTCTGATTGGAACACACCAATTTTACCTGTACAAAAGCCAGGTACAGACAAATTTCGTATGGCACATATACAAGACTGCCGCAAGGGTTTGCGCTCTCACCAGGGATTTTCAATCAAGTGTTAAAACAAGCCACCAAAGCCGTGTTGCGACAGCTACATGCCTCCGGGTTTAAAGTAAGTAAAAATAAACCATTATATACCGAGACACGGGTTTGCAATTAAAATAAGGTCGGATAATGGAACGCATTTAAAAAAAAAAACCAAGATCTGCAGAAGGTGAAAAAAGCATTAGGATTGAAGCATGCTTTTGGGACAGTTTACCACCCTCAATCTCAGGGGAAGGTTGAAAGATTAAACAGAAACCTCAAACAAAAAATATCAAAGATCTGTGCACAGACTCATTCCAATTGGCTTGATTCATTGCCCATAGCGCTCATGGCCATTAGAGCATCGATTAATAGGGGTACAGATTTCACCTCTTATGAATTAACAACAGGAAGGTTTTTCCCTGGGCCTCAGCAAAATCTCAAGTGGCCCTCGGAACAGGTAATGAATGTGTCAGACAAGATGTATTACAACACACTCAGAGCTTTGTTGTCCAGTATTGCTCAACAGATTCCAGATTCCAGTACTCCTCAGGAGGAGGAGCCGGCGAGTCTGACTTCAAACTGGGTCCTACTGAGAGTGGTGAAACGTAAGTGGACGGAACCAAGGTGGACGGGGCCGTACGAGATCAAAGACCGTACCTCACACGCAGTACGTCTGAAAGGAAAAGGCTCCACGTGGTTTCATCTCAGCCAGTGTGCACCTGCTGAAGAACCCCACCGCTCGCTGAAAGAAGTCGAAGCAGACCTGCTGGAATTGCAAGAGTAAAGATCCCCAAGGCATCTGGAGGGGGTGATCCGAACTTTGTGGGAGTTCATTATTTACCCCTTATTAAAAAAGGCAGCAGCAAAATTTGGAGAAGAAGTCTCCGCTCTGCCTAAGTTGGTCAGACAGGTGGAACGGGGAAGGAAAGAAGATTCCCAGCCCTGACCGTGAAGAAACGAAGAGGCGACTGTCCAGGAGATCATTGATGACCTTTTGGTCAAAGGTATAATCAGACAATGTAATAGCACCTACTCTGCGCCTTTATGGCCAGTTTTAAAACCAAATGGTAAGTGGAGACTTAACATAGACTGCAGAAAGCTAAATAAACAAGTACCTTTATCCAGGTGGCCAATGACTCAGCTCCATCAGGAACTGCCAAAGGTCACCGATGGTAAGTACTTCTCGACCCTCGACGTCGCCTCTGGTTTTTGGACCATTCCTGTGTACGCCGAGGACCAACACAAACTAGCTTTCACTTTTGGCAGCCGACAATACACCTTTACCAGGTGTCCCTTTGGCTACGCTAACTCACCTGCAGAGTTCAACATCTTTTTGAACAAAGCATGTCCAGACGCCCACGAGCGTGGGACACTGATCTACGTGGACGACATCCTTTTGAGGCAGCCAACACTGGATTCTCATTTGGCTGAGATCGACCACGTCCTAAATCAGCTAACAACTGCTGGTGCTAAAATCTCACTGTCAAAATGCCAGTGGTGCAGAACCAAGGTGGATTACGTTGGCCTCCTAGTAGGTCCAGACGGAATACAACCACAATTGACTCGCACCCAAGGCCTGGACAACCTCAAAGTCCCAACCAATCTCAAAGAACTACAGAGTTTCTTGGGAGTGTGTAATTACTCTCGCCAGTTCATAGAGCATTATGCGGATCTCGCAAAACCACTGACTGAACTCTTAAAGAAAGACGTTCCTTTTGTCTGGACTGATACACAGCAGCAGGCAATGAACGCTCTTAAAGACAGGCTCAAGTTAGCCCCATGTCTAGTCTACTCAGACTACAACAAAGAGTTCTACTTGGAAGTGGGCTTCTCAACTCACTGCATGAGTGCAGGTCTGTACCAAATACACGACAAAGACAAGCGTGTTGTGGCCTACGCCAGCAAAACATTGGCAGGCCCTGAATTACGGTATTCAGACTGTGAGAAGGCTCTATTGACCACTGTGTGGGCAGTGAAACATTTCTCCTGCTATATTGGTGGACAGAGGATTATTGTTGAGACACAACACCAGCCAGTAACGTTTCTGAACAGCCAACGCATCAGAGGTGGTGTGGTGACAAACTCACGTGTTGCAACATGGCTTATGGCACTTCAATGTTTTAACCTAGACATCCGCTACGGTCAAAATAAGAAGTCACACCTGGGCACTGATTTGGCAATCTGCCAAGAATGTACACAGGATGTACCAGCCACCCAACAGCCGGTTGTGAGTAAACCCCCAGCTGCTGAGGACCCAAATCACCACTTCTTTGATAGCAATATCTGTAAAGATATGGCAACATTGTATGTGGATGGATGCTCATTCCACCACGAGACAATCTGCAAAGCAGGTGTTGGAGGAGTTCTCCTCCAAGACCTAGAACAGATCACATTTGGCTATAAATTGGGCTCTCAGTCTTCTCAGTACGCTGAGATAGCTGGAATCCTAATAGGCCTACAGATGGCAGTGGAACGCTCCATCCAGACGCTAGTCATCTGCACTGACTCTAACTATGCTCGACTCAGTTTCTTGTGTCATCTCGCTCTGTGGAAACAGAACGGTTTTCTCACAAGCAACAAAAAGGTGGTAAAACACAAAGAGCTTTTCATGACGTGATCACTTGGTGACATCACATGATCTACAGATCTTCTGGAAGAAAGTTCCAGGACACTCCAGAGTCCCAGGCGATGACAAACACTACAATGACCTTGCAGATTCCCTAGCCAAGGAAGGAGCCGTTGACGGACCCACATGGTCCTTTGACCCCTCCTGGCTACTCAACACTCAGTCGTCACAAGCTACAACTGAGGTAATGGCAGTCACACGTGCACAAGCTGCAGCTAAACCTGCTGATAACATAGTTTCTGTGCGCCCGATGCTGACTGACCCTGACATCATCCAACTTCAGAAGTTGGATCCTGCAATTAACTCGATGATGCTGTATCTGACTGACCCAGACAAATACACTCCATCGAAAGGCGAACTAGATTCGAATCCAGACCTTAAAGTCCTCTTTCAGATGCGCAAACAGCTAAAACTACTTAAGGGCAT
>NW_023623467.1:0-4360 GCF_014905685.2 Nematolebias whitei | reverse complement strand
GATTTTTGTGGTGGTGATTTTGGTCCATTATACGGGGTTCGTTACAGAACTACCGGGCCATTATGGATCACTCACCACCAGCAGGTTGGCGCTCAGAGGTTGAGGGAGCTATCGGTAAAATAACCTCAGACATGCAGAACATGTCCCGCAGGTTGGACAACTTAAACTCACAGGATCAGCAACATAATTCAGCCATGACCACGCGTTATGTTGAGTCCAATAGGGAACCTCGTCTGACTCCGCCCGAATTGTTCTCAGGGACTCCTGATCAGTGTAGACCTTTTATCACGCAATGTGAGATTCATTTTGAATTACAACCGTCATCTTTTCCCTCAGAAAGATCCAAGGTCGCTTATATGATCTCTCTTCTCGCTGGGCAAGCTAAGAAGTGGGGCACTGCTGAATGGCAGAAAAACTCTACTAACATTTATTCTCTGCAGGCCTTCACCAGGGAGCTCTGTAGGGTTTTTGACCCAGTCTTGCCAGAACGTGAGGCTGCCAGACGGTTGTTTGACATTCACCAAGGTAATCGCAGGGTGACCGATTACATTATCGACTTCCACGCCATTGCCTCAGGAAGCCATTGGAACGAGGAGGCTCTTACTGATGCCTTTTATAGGGGTCTAACGGACGAGATCAAAGATGAACTTGCTACTAAACGTTATCCTGACTCCCTACAGGACCTTGAGGATTTGGCCACCAGGGTGGACTTAAGGCTGGTCGAACGAGCCAGAGAACGAGGAACAAAGACTTCACCGGCGGCTAAATCAGTCAGTGAGTTTCGACCCCCTCCACGATCTCTCATCTCACCGATTGTTTCTTCTCCTCTGTTGGCAGAGGAACCTATGCAGTTGGGCAGGAGTCGCCTTACTGAGACTGAACGTGAGAGGAGACGGAAAGGACATCTTTGTTTTTATTGTGGAGGGGCTGGTCATATCAACGCCAAGTGTCCGGTAAAAGGGGTCGCTCAGTAGATGAGAGGAGATATCTACTGAGCCATGTCAGCACCAGCAAACTCTCCTCACCTTTCACCATACCCGCCGATCTTATCACCCCCAGCAAATCTCAGGTCTCTATTAAAGCTTTCATTGATTCTGGGGCTGATACTGAATTCATTGACCATGACTTTGCTGTAACAGCAGGTATTCGGTTTTGTTCTACCCCCCACAAACTGTCAGTAGTGGCCTTAGATGGTCATCCTTTGAACTCTTCTTCTTTGATTACTGAACCAGTTTTATTGTGTTTAGGGGGTAACCATAAGGAGGAGATATCCTTTGTGGTCATCAAATCTCCCCAGGCTCCAGTGGTCTTAGGAACCACATGGTTAATGAAGCATAATCCCCATCTAGACTGGAGGAGGGGAGAGATTTTAGGGTGGTCGGATGACTGTTTAACTACATGCCTGTTTGATGCTGTGGTCCCTGTAGAAACAGTAGATAATAATGTGACTTATGATTCAGATATATCCAATGTGCCCCGAGAGTATCACGACCTTAAGAAGGTCTTTAATAAAACTAAGGCCACCTCGCTTCCTCCTCACCGTCCGTACGACTGTGGCATTGATCTTATTCCAGGGTCTACTCCTCCTAGAGGAGCTCTGTACTCTCTCTCAGCCCCAGAACAAGCCACCATGAGAGAGTACATTCAGGGGTCCCTGAAATCTGGCATCATCCGCCCTTCCGCCTCTCCTGCCGGTGCTGGGTTCTTTTTTGTTAAAAAGAAGGACGGGTCTCTGCGTCCTTGCATAGATTTCAGAGGACTTAACAAAATTACTGTTAAGAACAAATATCCTCTTCCCCTTATGTCCACTGCTTTTGACCTTATCCAGGGGGCTAGCATCTTCACCAAATTAGACCTTAGGAATGCCTATCACTTGGTCCGCATCAGAGAGGGGGACGAGTGGAAGACGGCTTTTAATACCCCCGATGGGCACTATGAGTATTTGGTAATGCCATTTGGTTTAACCAACGCACCGGCCGTGTTTCAGACTTTGGTGAATGACGTGCTAAGAGACATGGTCGGCAGATTTGTTTTTGTGTATCTCGATGATATACTTGTGTTTTCTAAAGACATAATTTCACACCGTAAACAAGTGAGATCTGTTCTCACCCGCCTGTTACAGAATGGACTATATGTCAAGGCTGAGAAATGTGAATTTCATGTCTCTTCAACTTCATTCCTAGGTTTTGTTGTGTCCCCCAATAGTGTCGAGATGGATTCCAGTAAGGTCTCTGCTGTGGTGGATTGGCCCGTTCCTAAGGACCGCAAACAGCTTCAACGTTTCTTGGGGTTTGCCAATTTCTATAGACGTTTTATCAAAGGCTACAGTATCATTGCTAAACCCCTTCATGAACTCACTTCTACCAAGTCTCGTTTTTTCTGGTCCACTGCAGCAGAGACCGCATTTACCGAACTTAAGAGACTTTTTGTTTCTGCTCCCATCCTGCAGTCCCCCAATTCAGAGGAGCCTTTTGTAGTGGAGGTGGACGCTTCCAGCACTGGTGCGGGGGCTATTCTTAGTCAGCGCAATGAGGATGGACGTCTTCACCCATGCGCCTTCTTCTCCCGCAGCCTGTCCCCGGCAGAACGAAATTATGATGTTGGGGACAGGGAGCTGCTTGCTGTTAAGCTCGCCCTGGAGGAGTGGCGTCACTGGCTGGAGGGTTCCAGGTTCCCGTTCCAGGTATGGACTGACCACAAGAACCTGGAATATCTCAGGTCCGCTCGTCGCCTAAATCCTCGCCAGGCCAGGTGGGCCTTGTTTTTCTCTCGATTTAATTTCACCCTCTCTTATCGACCTGGGGAGAAAAATGTTAAGCCCGATGCCCTGTCTCGCATTTTGGAGGAGGATAATTTCCCCTCGGCTCAGGAAGAGAGTTTTATCCTTCCTGAGAGTGCCCGCCTGGCCATCACCCAGTTAGAGCAGGACCTGAGAGACCTCAGCCAGACACGTCCTCCTCCAGCTAACTGTCCACCTGATCGTCTATATGTTCCATCCGATAAGGTTAAATAGGTCATTCATTTTTGTCACAACTCCCTGCTGTATTGTCACCCAGGTTTCGCCAAGACCCTTTTCACTGTCAGGTCCCAATTTTGGTGGGAGACCATGTCCAGGGACGTTCGCCTGTACGTTCGGTCTTGTCCAGCCTGTGCTCAGTCCAAGACCTCCAGACGATCTCCATCGGGGCTTCTTCGCCCCCTTCCTTGCCCTTCGCGTCCCTGGTCTCATATTGGCATGGACTTTGTAACTGGTCTCCCACCTTCTAACAATTTCACTGTCATCCTCACCATTGTCGATCGTTTCTCCAAAATGATTCATCTGGTCCCCCTCCTTAAGTTACCGTCCTCTAAAGAACTGGCTCACGTCATGGCTCGTGAGGTTTTTTAGGCTTCATGGGTTGCCTGTAGACATTGTTTCTGATCGGGGGCCTCAGTTTGTCTCCCACTTCTGGAAAGAGTTTTGTGGTCTTCTGGGTATTTCTATTAGCCTCTCCTCGGGCTTTCACCCTGAGACGGACGGTCAGACTGAGAGGGCTAATCAGGAATTGGAGGGCAAACTGAGGCTCCTCTGTCTTAACGACCCCGAGAAGTGGAGCTCTGCTCTCCCGTGGATCGAGCACGCCTTCAATTCCGTCCCTTCATCTGCCACTGGTCTGTCCCCTTTTTACACTGTTTTTGGTTTCCAACCACCTGTTATCTCTGTTCAGGAGAGGGAGGCATCTGTTCCCTCGGCCCACCTCGCCGCTCTCCGTTGCCAGAGGGTGTGGAGGAGGGCCAAGACCGCCTTGCTCAAGTCACGTGCTGCCTACTGTAAAAAGGCGGACCGCCATAGGACCCCCCAACCTGAGTATGCTGTGGGTCAGAAGGTGTGGCTCTCCACGAAGAACCTTCCCCTGAAGGTTGCTTCTCGTAAACTTGCCCCCCCGCTTCATTGGTCCTTTCCCCATCTCCAAGATCATTAACCCCGTGTCTGTTCGTCTTACTCTGCCCAAGTCCTTACGTGTCCACCCCTCTTTTCATGTTTCATGTGTCAAACCTGTCTCCTCCTCCCATTTTCATTCCCCTGTTGCTTCCCCCCCCTCCCGCCCGTCTGATCGATGGTTCACCGGCTTACACCATCCGCCGGCTCCTCCGTTCTAGACGGCGGGGTCGGGGCCTGCAGTACCTCATCGATTGGGAGGGGTACGGACCGGAGGAGCGGTCCTGGGTGCCCTCCCGTCACGTCCTGGATAAGCCCTTGATCCGGGACTTCCATCGCCTGCATCCTGAGCAACCTGGTGGAACGCCGGGAGGCGTTCCTTGAGGGGGGGATCTGTCACGAATCACGTCTGTCAGTTAGGTTTTGTGTCACTCTGTTCAC
>NW_023623466.1:0-4360 GCF_014905685.2 Nematolebias whitei | reverse complement strand
TGAACAGAGTGACACAAAAACCTAACTGACAGACGTGATTCGTGACAGATCCCCCCCTCAAGGAACGCCTCCCGGCGTTCCACCAGGTTGCTCAGGATGCAGGCGATGGAAGTCCCGGATCAAGGTCTTATCCAGGACGTGACGGGAGGGAACCCAGGACCGCTCCTCCGGTCCGTACCCCTCCCAATCGATGAGGTACTGCAGGCCCCGACCCCGCCGTCTAGAACGGAGGAGCCGGCGGACGGTGTAAGCCGGTGAACCATCGATCAGACGGGCGGGAGGGGGGGAAGCAACAGGGGAATGAAAATGGGAGGAGGAGACAGGTTTGACACACGAAACATGAAAAGAGGGGTGGACACGTAAGGACTTGGGCAGAGTAAGACGAACAGACACGGGATTAATGACCTTGGAGATGGGGAAAGGACCAATGAAGCGGGGAGCAAGTTTGCGAGAGGCAGCCTTCAGGGGAAGGTTCTTTGTGGAGAGCCACACCGACTGACCCACAGTATACACAGGTTGGGGGGTCCTATGGCGGTCAGCCTTTTTACAGTAGGCAGCACGTGATTTAAGCAAGGCGGTCTTGGCCCTCCTCCACACCCTCTGGCAACGGAGAGCGGCGAGGTGGGCCGAGGGAACAGATGCCTCCCTCTCCTGAACAGAGATAACAGGTGGTTGGAAACCAAAAACAGTGTAAAAAGGGGACAGACCAGTGGCAGATGAAGGGACGGAATTGAAGGCGTGCTCGATCCACGGGAGAGCAGAGCTCCATTTCTCGGGGTCGTTAAGACAGAGGAGCCTCAGTTTGCCCTCCACTTCTTGATTAGCCCTCTCCGTCTGACCGTCCGTCTCAGGGTGGAAACCCGAGGAGAGGCTAATGGAAATACCCAGAAGATCACAAAACTCCCTCCAGAAGTGGGAGACAAACTGAGGTCCCCGATCAGAAACAATGTCTACAGGCAACCCATGAAGCCTGAAAACTTCACGAGCCATGATGTGAGCCAGTTCTTTAGAGGATGGTAACTTATGGAGGGGGACCAGATGAATCATCTTGGAGAAACGATCGACAATAGTGAGGATGACAGTGAAATTGTTAGAAGGTGGGAGACCAGTTACAAAGTCCATGCCTATATGAGACCAGGGACGTGAAGGGCAAGGAAGGGGGCGAAGAAGCCCCGATGGAGCTCGTCTGGAGGTCTTGGACTGAGCACAGGCTGGACAAGACCGAACGTACAGGCGAACGTCCCTGGACATGGTCTCCCACCAAAATTGGGACCTGACAGTGAAAAGGGTCTTGGCAAAACCTGGGTGACAATACAGCAGGGAGTTGTGACAAAAACGAATGACCTGTTTAACCATATCGGGTGGAACATATAAACGATCAGGTGGACAGTTAGCTGGAGGAAGACGAGTCTGGCTGAGGTCTCTCAGGTCCTGCTCTAACTGGGTGATGGCCAGGCGGGCACTCTCAGGAAGGATAAAATTCTCCTCCTGAGCTGAAGGGAAATTATCCTCCTCCATAATGCGAGACAGGGCATCGGGCTTTACATTTTTCTCCCCGGGTCGATAAGAGAGGGTGAAATTAAATCGGGAGAAAAACAAGGCCCACCTGGCCTGACGAGGATTTAGGCGACGAGCGGACCTGAGATATTCCAGGTTCTTGTGGTCAGTCCATACCTGGAACGGGAACCTGGAACCCTCCAGCCAGTGACGCCACTCCTCCAGAGCAAGCTTAACAGCAAGTAGCTCCCTGTCCCCAACATCATAATTCCTTTCTGCCGGGGAAAGGCTGCGGGAGAAGAAGGCGCAAGGGTGAAGACGCCCGTCCTCATTGCGCTGACTAAGAACCGCCCCCGCACCAGTGCTGGAAGCGTCCACCTCCACTACAAACGGCTCCTCTGGAATGGGGGACTGCAGGATGGGAGCAGAAACAAAAAGTCTCTTAAGTTCGGTAAATGCGGTCTCTGCTGCAGTGGACCAGGAAAAACGAGTCTTAGTAGAAGTGAGTTCATGAAGGGGTTTAGCGATGATACTGTAGCCCTTGATAAAACGTCTATAGAAATTGGCAAACCCCAAGAAACGTTGAAGCTGTTTGCGGTCCTTAGGAACGGGCCAATCCACCACAGCAGAGACCTTGCTGGAATCCATCTCGATCCTATTGGGGGACACAACAAAACCTAGGAATGATGTTGAAGAGACATGAAATTCACATTTCTCAGCCTTAACATATAGTCCATTCTGTAACAGGCGGGTGAGAACAGATCTCACTTGTTTACGATGAGAAGTAATGTCCTTAGAAAACACAAGAATATCATCGAGATACACGAAAACAAATTTGCCGACCATGTCTCTTAACACGTCATTCACTAAAGTCTGAAACACGGCCGGTGCGTTGGTTAGCCCAAATGGCATTACCAAATACTCATAGTGCCCATCGGGGGTATTAAAAGCCGTCTTCCACTCGTCCCCCTCTCTGATGCGGACCAAGTGATAGGCATTCCTTAGATCTAATTTGGTGAAAATGCTAGCCCCCTGGATAAGGTCAAAAGCAGTGGACATAAGGGGAAGAGGATATTTGTTCTTAATAGTAATTTTGTTAAGTCCTCTGAAATCTATGCAAGGACGCAGAGACCCGTCCTTCTTTTTAACGAAAAAGAACCCAGCACCGGCAGGAGAGGCGGAAGGGCGGATGATGCCAGATTTCAGGGACCCCTGAATGTACTCTCTCATGGTGGCTTGTTCTGGGACTGAGAGAGAGTACAGAGCTCCTCTAGGAGGAGTAGACCCTGGAATAAGATCAATACCACAGTCGTACGGACGGTGAGGGGGAAGCGAGGTGGCCTTAGTTTTATTAAAGACCTTCTTAAGGTCGTGATACTCTCGGGGCACATTAGATATATCTGAATCATATGTTACATTCGTATCTACTGTTTCGACAGGGACCACAGCATCAAAAAGACATGTAGATAAACAGTCATCAGACCACCCTAAAATCTCTCCCCTCCTCCAGTCTAGATGAGGATTATGTTTAATTAACCATGTGGTTCCTAAGACCACCGGAGCTTGGGGAGATTTGATGACCACAAAGGATATCTCCTCCTTATGGTTACCCCCTAAACACAATAAAACTGGTTCAGTAACCAAAGAAAAAGAGTTTAAAGGATGACCATCTAAGGCCACTACTGACAGTTTGTGGGGGGTTGAACAAAAACGGATACCTGCTGTTACAGCAAAGTCATGGTCAATGAATTCAGTATCAGCCCCAGAATCAATGAAAGCTTTAATAGAGACCTGAGATTTGCTGGAGGTGATCAGATCGGCGGGTATGGTGAAAGGTGAGGAGAGTTTGCTGGTGCTGACCTGGCTCAGTAGATATCTCCTCACATCTACTGAGCGACCCCCTTTTACTGGACACTTGGCGTTGATGTGACCAGCCCCTCCACAATAAAAACAAAGATGTCCTCTCCGTCTCTTCTCACGTTCAGTCTCAGTAAGGCGACTTCTGCCCAACTGCATGGGTTCCTTTGTCAACAGAGGAGAAGAAACAATCGGTGAGATGAGAGATCGTGGAGGGGGGTCGAAACTCACTGACCAGTTTAGTCGCCGGGGAAGTCTTTGTTCCTCGTTCTCTGGCTCGTTCGACCAGCCTTAAGTCCACCCTGGTGGCCAAATCCTCAAGGTCCTGTAGGGAGTCAGGATAACGTTTAGTAGCTAGTTCATCTTTGATTTCGTCCGTTAAACCCCTATAAAAGGCATCAGTAAGAGCCTCCTCGTTCCAGTGGCTTCCTGAGGCAATGGCGTGGAAGTCGATAATGTAATCAGTCACCCTGCGATTACCTTGGTGAATGTCAAACAACCGTCTGGCAGCCTCACGTTCTGGCAAAACTGGGTCAAAAACCCTACAGAGCTCCCTGGTGAAGGCCTGTAGAGAATAAATGTTAGTAGAATTTTTCTGCCATTCAGCAGTGCCCCACTTCTTAGCTTGCCCAGCGAGAAGAGAGATCATATAAGCAACCTTGGATCTTTCTGAGGGAAAAGATGACGGTTGTAACTCAAAATGGATCTCACATTGCGTGATAAAAGATCTACATTGATCAGGAGTCCCTGAGAACAATTCGGGCGGAGTCAGACGAGGTTCCTTATTGGATTCAACATAACGCGTGGTCATGGCTGAATTATGTTGCTGATCCTGTAAGTTTAAATTGTCCAACCTGCGGGACATGTTCTGCATGTCTGAGGTTATTTTACCGATAGCTCCCTCAACCTCAGAGCGCCAACCTGCTGGTGGTGAGTGATCCATAATGGCCCGGTAGTTCTGTAACGAACCCCGTATAATGGACCAAAATCACCACCACAAAAAATC
>NW_023623465.1:0-4360 GCF_014905685.2 Nematolebias whitei | reverse complement strand
TGAACAGAGTGACACAAAAACCTAACTGACAGACGTGATTCGTGACAGATCCCCCCCCTCAAGGAACGCCTCCCGGCGTTCCACCAGGTTGCTCAGGATGCAGGCGATGGAAGTCCCGGATCAAGGGCTTATCCAGGACGTGACGGGAGGGCACCCAGGACCGCTCCTCCGGTCCGTACCCCTCCCAATCGATGAGGTACTGCAGGCCCCGACCCCGCCGTCTAGAACGGGGGAGCCGGCGGATGGTGTAAGCCGGTGAACCATCGATCAGACGGGCGGGAGGGGGGGGAAGCAACAGGGGAATGAAACTGGGAGGAGGAGACAGGTTTGACACACGAAACATGAAAAGAGGGGTGGACACGTAAGGACTTGGGCAGAGTAAGACGAACAGACACGGGGTTAATGATCTTGGAGATGGGGAAAGGGCCAATGAAGCGGGGGGCAAGTTTACGAGAAGCAACCTTCAGGGGAAGGTTCTTCGTGGAGAGCCACACCTTCTGACCCACAGCATACTCAGGTTGGGGGGTCCTATGGCGGTCCGCCTTTTTACAGTAGGCAGCACGTGACTTGAGCAAGGCGGTCTTGGCCCTCCTCCACACCCTCTGGCAACGGAGAGCGGCGAGGTGGGCCGAGGGAACAGATGCCTCCCTCTCCTGAACAGAGATAACAGGCGGTTGGAAACCAAAAACAGTGTAAAAAGGGGACAGACCAGTGGCAGATGAAGGGACGGAATTGAAGGCGTGCTCGATCCACGGGAGAGCAGAGCTCCACTTCTCGGGGTCGTTAAGACAGAGGAGCCTCAGTTTGCCCTCCACTTCCTGATTAGCCCTCTCAGTCTGACCGTCCGTCTCAGGGTGAAAACCCGAGGAGAGGCTAATAGAAATACCCAGAAGACCACAAAACTCTTTCCAGAAGTGGGAGACAAACTGAGGCCCCCGATCAGAAACAATGTCTACAGGCAACCCATGAAGCCTAAAAACCTCACGAGCCATGACGTGAGCCAGTTCTTTAGAGGACGGTAACTTAAGGAGGGGGACCAGATGAATCATTTTGGAGAAACGATCGACAATAGTGAGGATGACAGTGAAATTGTTAGAAGGTGGGAGACCAGTTACAAAGTCCATGCCTATATGAGACCAGGGACGTGAAGGGCAAGGAAGGGGGCGAAGAAGCCCCGATGGAGATCGTCTGGAGGTCTTGGACTGAGCACAGGCTGGACAAGACCGAACGTACAGGCGAACGTCCCTGGACATGGTCTCCCACCAAAATTGGGACCTGACAGTGAAAAGGGTCTTGGCGAAACCTGGGTGACAATACAGCAGGGAGTTGTGACAAAAATGAATGACCTGTTTAACCTTATCGGATGGAACATATAGACGATCAGGTGGACAGTTAGCTGGAGGAGGACGTGTCTGGCTGAGGTCTCTCAGGTCCTGCTCTAACTGGGTGATGGCCAGGCGGGCACTCTCAGGAAGGATAAAACTCTCCTCCTGAGCCGAGGGGAAATTATCCTCCTCCAAAATGCGAGACAGGGCATCGGGCTTAACATTTTTCTCCCCAGGTCGATAAGAGAGGGTGAAATTAAAGCGAGAGAAAAACAAGGCCCACCTGGCCTGACGAGGATTTAGGCGACGAGCGGACCTGAGATATTCCAGGTTCTTGTGGTCAGTCCATACCTGGAACGGGAACCTGGAACCCTCCAGCCAGTGACGCCACTCCTCCAGGGCGAGCTTAACAGCAAGCAGCTCCCTGTCCCCAACATCATAATTTCGTTCTGCCGGGGACAGGCTGCGGGAGAAGAAGGCGCATGGGTGAAGACGCCCATCCTCATTGCGCTGACTAAGAATAGCCCCCGCACCAGTGCTGGAAGCGTCCACCTCCACTACAAAAGGCTCCTCTGAATTGGGGGACTGCAGGATGGGAGCAGAAACAAAAAGTCTCTTAAGTTCGGTAAATGCGGTCTCTGCTGCAGTGGACCAGAAAAAACGAGACTTGGTAGAAGTGAGTTCATGAAGGGGTTTAGCGATGATACTGTAGCCTTTGATAAAACGTCTATAGAAATTGGCAAACCCCAAGAAACGTTGAAGCTGTTTGCGGTCCTTAGGAACGGGCCAATCCACCACAGCAGAGACCTTACTGGAATCCATCTCGACCCTATTGGGGGACACAACAAAACCTAGGAATGATGTTGAAGAGACATGAAATTCACATTTCTCAGCCTTAACATATAGTCCATTCTGTAACAGGCGGGTGAGAACAGATCTCACTTGTTTACGGTGTGAAATAATGTCTTTAGAAAACACAAGTATATCATCGAGATACACAAAAACAAATCTGCCGACCATGTCTCTTAACACGTCATTCACCAAAGTCTGAAACACGGCCGGTGCGTTGGTTAAACCAAATGGCATTACCAAATACTCATAGTGCCCATCGGGGGTATTAAAAGCCGTCTTCCACTCGTCCCCCTCTCTGATGCGGACCAAGTGATAGGCATTCCTTAGGTCTAATTTGGTGAAGATGCTAGCCCCCTGGATAAGGTCAAAAGCAGTGGACATAAGGGGAAGAGGATATTTGTTCTTAACAGTAATTTTGTTAAGTCCTCTGAAATCTATGCAAGGACGCAGAGACCCGTCCTTCTTTTTAACAAAAAAGAACCCAGCACCGGCAGGAGAGGCGGAAGGGCGGATGATGCCAGATTTCAGGGACCCCTGAATGTACTCTCTCATGGTGGCTTGTTCTGGGGCTGAGAGAGAGTACAAAGCTCCTCTAGGAGGAGTAGACCCTGGAATAAGATCAATGCCACAGTCGTACGGACGGTGAGGGGGAAGCGAGGTGGCCTTAGTTTTATTAAAGACCTTCTTAAGGTCGTGATACTCTCGGGGCACATTAGATATATCTGAATCATAAGTCACATTATTATCTACTGTTTCTACAGGGACCACAGCATCAAAAAGGCATGTAGTTAAACAGTCATCCGACCACCCTAAAATCTCTCCCCTCCTCCAGTCTAGATGGGGATTATGTTTCATTAACCATGTGGTTCCTAAGACCACCGGAGCCTGGGGAGATTTGATGACCACAAAGGATATCTCCTCCTTATGGTTACCCCCTAAACACAATAAAACTGGTTCAGTAACCAAAGAAGAAGAGTTCAAAGGATGACCATCTAAGGCCACTACTGACAGTTTGTGGGGGGTAGAACAAAACCGAATACCTGCTGTTACAGCAAAGTCATGGTCAATGAATTCAGTATCAGCCCCAGAATCAATGAAAGCTTTAATAGAGACCTGAGATTTGCTGGGGGTGATCAGATCGGCGGGTATGGTGAAAGGTGAGGAGAGTTTGCTGGTGCTGACATGGCTCAGTAGATATCTCCTCTCATCTACTGAGCGACCCCTTTTACCGGACACTTGGCGTTGATATGACCAGCCCCTCCACAATAAAAACAAAGATGTCCTCTCCGTCTCCTCTCACGTTCAGTCTCAGTAAGGCGACTCCTGCCCAACTGCATAGGTTCCTCTGCCAACAGAGGAGAAGAAACAATCGGTGAGATGAGAGATCGTGGAGGGGGTCGAAACTCACTGACTGGTTTAGCCGCCGGTGAAGTCTTTGTTCCTCGTTCTCTGGCTCGTTCGACCAGCCTTAAGTCCACCCTGGTGGCCAAATCCTCAAGGTCCTGTAGGGAGTCAGGATAACGTTTAGTAGCTAATCCATCTTTGATTTCATCCGTTAGACCCCTATAAAAGGCATCAGTAAGAGCCTCCTCGTTCCAGTGGCTTCCTGAGGCAATGGCGTGGAAGTCGATAATGTAGTCAGTAACCCTGCGATTACCTTGGTGAATGTCAAACAACCGTCTGGCAGCCTCACGTTCTGGCAAGACAGGGTCAAAAACCCTACAGAGCTCCCTGGTGAAGGCCTGTAGAGAATAAATGTTAGTAGAATTTTTCTGCCATTCAGCAGTGCCCCACTTTTTAGCTTGCCCAGCGAGAAGAGAGATCATATAAGCAACCTTGGATTTTTCTGAGGGAAAAGATGACGGTTGTAATTCAAAATGGATCTCACATTGCGTGATAAAAGGTCTACATTGATCAGGAGTCCCTGAGAACAATTCGGGCGGAGTCAGACGAGGTTCCCTATTGGATTCAACATAACGCGTGGTCATGGCTGAATTATGTTGCTGATCCTGTGAGTTTACATTGTCCAATCTGCGGGACATGTTCTGCATGTCTGAGGTTATTTTACCGATAGCTCCCTCAACCTCCGAGCGCCAACCTGCTGGTGGTGAGTGGTCCATAATGGCCCGGTAGTTCTGTAACGAACCCCGTATAATGGACCAAAATCACCACCACAAAAAATA